>NC_091361.1:4943180-4998180 GCF_038502225.1 Cherax quadricarinatus | reverse complement strand
GTGGAGCATACGATCATTTGGCGGTGCAGTGTGAAAGGAGACGAGGTGTCAGGGCTGAACAACAGAGCAAGGATCTAAGGGAGAAAGGTGTAAGGCAAGATGTGCATGAAGCGCCTGTGCAAACCTCAGGATTGTCTTGGAGCGAAAAGGTTGAGAGGTCTGTGGACAAGGTGTGTGCTACACTCCCGGAAGTGTCGCCTCCTTTGGAGGCGGACCCAGAGGTGGGAACGGCTTCGCGAGAAGAGCAGGCCAATGACGTGGAGAAATCCATTGTCTCTGTGTTAGACGAATTATTTACGGAGGACAGCATGAGTCCTGCGATGGCACCATCCCTAGACTTGGGACAGGCTGCGACGACGGACGTGGAACACGACATGCAGCTAGTAGTGAACGCCACTGACGCCTTGTTGAAACAAATGGTGGAGGTGGAAATCCATCAGGATTGCACTGTGGAAGACGAAATGCAGGTGGAAAGTGTAACGCGAAAGCGCTCTGTTACACTTTCAGATTCCGATGATATATTAACGCCAGCTCAAAGATCAGGGAAGAAGTCATGGGCGGATGTGGCACAGAGAGGGTCCTGTGCACCCAAAGCTCAGGGGTTGACCAGGAGTGTTTCAAAAGGGGGGGAAGGGAAAATTGGAAACAAAAAATCTAGTGAAAAACATTCAGTGTCGAAAGGAAAACCCCCATTGTCGATTTTAAGTGCCTCACAATAAATATTAATGGTTTGCGAACTGTACATGAATTATTGGTGAGTAATAATGTGGACGTTGTGTTCGTACAGGAACACAATAATAAATGTGGCAGTGAATTGTGGATAGAAGGATATAATGTGTATATATAGAATGCTATTCGGTTGAAAGGTGGCATAGCCATCATGATTAGGGAGACTAGCCCATTTGTTGTGAGACGTAGTGAAGGGGGAGTGTGAGGGAAAAGTTCAATAGATAGGAGTAGCAATATAGTAACGATAGTTTCATTGCCGGCTACTAGTTAAGGTAGGGTAAGTCAATCTCCCGTTTTCCCGCCTTTTCTCCCCCTCCCTGAAATTGATAGTTTGACTGCCGGCTGCTTGTTAACGTAGGGTCAGTCTAGCTCCCGCTATCCCTTCCCCTCCCTCTTCCACCCCCCCCCTCAAAAGGTGACGTGTGGGGCTCTGGTCAAACAGTAAATCACTCGACTCACAGCTCCCAACACTACTGTAAGTACATGCTTGCCTTGTATTCTAGTGGATTTATTGGTTAAAAGCTTCACTTTTGACCAATAATAAACTTAGTCCTTTCAGTCTTGCTCTAGGTTGACTGTTGTAATAATCACCACGTCTTTTGAATATTGTACACTACAATGGAGAGTGATTATTTAAGCAGTGGGTAACCTGTCTATCTTTCCAGCTTGGATGTCAGTGAGGGTCACCTGGCAATCAACGAGCAGAACAGGAGAAGGACTAACGTCCAGAGACTTCTCCAGGTTGTATTGAAGTACCTGTGCACCTGTATGAAATTGCAGGACATAACCCCACATCATTGCAGCGGTAAAGAACCTGCTTTCCTGTCATCGGGATATTATACTCACGGCGATAATCTGTGAAGAACTAGCCAGTGGTGGTCTCCAACACCTACGACCCCCCCCATCATCAGCAACGGCTACGATTTCAACAACAGTGTCACCAACACCAGACACCCACGTTTTATATACATTTAAATTAGTGTTGAATTCAGTTATCTTTTATATTTTTCATTTTTCATTTTCTTTAATGTAGGATTAATGTTTCATATTTAAGTGTTTTACATTTTATATTTTCTATATAATAAAGTGTTTATGTTTGTCTGTTATTATTTCTTTTTCTATTCACTAATTTTCCTGAGGAGGAGCCAGCCTGAGCAATACTGACTGAAGTTGTTACAGACCTGAGGAACCCTTCACAAGTGGCGACCTTGCCAGGATCAACTCTACTGAATCAAGATTCAACTCCATCTCGAATCTACCATTGGAACTTCAACGCCGCATACCACAGACGGTTACCACCAGCCATGAGTAATCATTCTCTGTGGTAGGACTACAGTACAGGTATTTAAAAGATTTGGTGATTGTTATAGTCTCAATTTATTGTAAGTCAAGTCAGGCAGGATATAATATTTAATTCTGCCACCTAATTGTGTGTGAGCTTGAAACACTTTGGAGGATTACACTCTAGGGACCCGAGATTTTCCAGTGACAACTTGTTTCATTGAGCTCTTCATTTTATCAAGGGAACTGTCATAGGACACTCTTGATTTGTTGGTGAGAAGATTGGATGGTCAAGGGACCCCATTCTACTTACTGTTTGCTCAGAGCCGGCATAGAACCCTTCGTTTTCGTTAATACATATTGTTTAATTGAAGCAGGGATCGAGCCCTCTGGTTTATTTACAGTTTGAGCGGAGCAGGAATTGAACCCTCTGTTTTCTTTAATACCCGTTTCATTTCCCCTGATAGTTTAAGTTATTCTTACAAGTATGGATGAATACCAGTTTTGGATGAATGCTGGAAGGAAGTTAGGAATAACAGGGAAAAATTTAGAATCTTTCATTAGTGCTAAGATCCAGGAAAGACTTGAAAGAGAGAGAATTGAGAGAGAAGAAAGACAGTTAGAAAGGGAAAGAGAAGAAGAAAAGGAGAGAGAGAGAATAGAAAGAGAAGAGAATAAGGAGAGAGAGAGAATCGAAAGAGAAGAGATATAGGAGAAAGAGAACCTTGAAAGACAGGAGAAAAAGGAGAGAGAGAACCTTGAAAGACAGGAGAAAAAGGAGAGAGAGAGAATTGAGAGAGAAATCCGAGAAAGACAGTTAGAAAGAGAGCGAGAAGACCAAAAAGAGCGTGATAGACTTGATCGTTAGGAAAGAGCTAGGGAACGTGAGGAACAAGCTAAGATATGTGAGGAACAAGTTAAATTAAGAGAACTTGAGGAAAGAGCAAAGGATAGAGAACACGAGTTAACAGAGAGAGAAAAGGATCGCGAGCTCGAAAAATCTTGCCTTGAATTAGTGAATAAAAAGTTAACTTTTACACAACAACAATTAGAGGAAGGAGTAATTGAACATCATGCAGCTAGTGCACATATTCCAACACCTAATTTACCTCCCTTCACAGAAGGTGAAGACATTACTTCATACATTATCAGGTTTGAAAATACCGCTACCCTCTGTGAATGGCCTGCTGACACCTGGGCTACCAGGTTAGGAATGTTATTTTCTGGTACAGCCTTGAATATCTATGCTACTTTGTCACAGGATATCATATGTAATTATAACCTACTAAAGAAGGCAATCCTTAAAGCATATCAAAAAACCACTAATTCTTACAGGAAAGATTTCAGGTATGCCACCTTACAGCCTGGTCAGAACTTTCAGCAGTTACAGGTAACACTCTTTCGTTTGTTTGACTTTTGGATAGAGAGTTCAGGAATTGATCACAGTTATGAATCTCTTCGAGACTTCATGGTTGCTGACCAGTTCCTGACAGCTCTTCCTCACCAGATACGAACATTCATTAGAGAACGTAACCTGATTAAAGCTGAGGAAGTTGCTGAGGCTGCTGATCTGTATGCTGAGGCTCACAATTCCTATAAAGACCTAAAGGGATCGAACCCTAAGGGCAAGGGTTCATCAGACCTTAAGAAATCAAAGCCTCTAGTGGAAAGTAAAGTGACTTCTTTTATTCCTGTTTGTCATTTGTGTGGTGTTAAGGGACATAAACGTCCAGATTGTCCTTCTAAGAAGGTCCAAAAAGTTGCAAGATGTTTTAAAGACTGTAATGACCAAGCACCTTTCTGTTCAGGAACAGTTAATGGACTTAATGTATCTACCATTTTACGAGACACTGGATGCACATGTATAGTAATTTCTGATAAGCTGTTCCCTAATGTTAAAGAAACTCATTCCTCTGCTATACTTTCAGACTACTTGGGCCGTATGGACACTTTTCCTACCATCCGTTGTTACATTAGGTCTAAATGGATCACAGGTTGGTCTGAAGCCGTACTAGCTCCCATCACTTCTTGCTCCGTACTAATAGGTAATGTAAAAGGTGCCATTCTTCCTTCTGAGGTTGACCTTTCATCACCAAAGATGGATATAAGTGATTCAGATCCTCTTCCTGTAGAGTCGGAGAAGCCCCTCCAAAGTTCAGATGAGACAATGTCTCGTGAGATTCATGTGGGATTAAAAACCAGTGATGCTTCTCTCGAAAGCGAGGAAGAAGAATCACCGGTTCACTTGTTAGATGAAAGTGAAGATATCACCTCCGATACCATAAATGTCTTGACTAGGGCTCAGACCAAAGCCCAGGCATCTCCTACTGTCCATCCTTTGATTTTCCCTGACTTTAAGCCTTTAGATATATCGAAGGACTCCTTTGTCAAGTTACAACGTAATTGCCCTTCTCTTCAGAATTGCCATAATGCCGCTAAACAAAATCAAGTTATCCAAAGGAAAAACTTTTCATACAAATTTGAATATATAAAAGGTATCTTGTACAAGTCAGTATTCAAATTAAATTCAGATGAGATTGACTATTCCATCTTAGTTGTTCCAAGTCAATGCAGAGAGACTGTTCTTAAAATGGCTCATGACCTGCCAGTGGCCGGACATTTCTCGCATCGTAAAACCTTAAATAAAATTAGGGAAACCTATTTTTGGCCAAAAATGTCCTCAGATGTCACTACCTATTGTAGATCATGTAAAGTTTGCCAACTGTCATCCTCCCGAGGTACCAGGCGAGTACCTATGGTCAAAATGCCTATCTTTACGGTACCGTTTGAAAGAGTAGCTATTGACATCGTTGGTCCTTTATCTCCACTTTCATCTGGGGGACATAGATATATATTAACATTAGTTGATTATGCTTCGAGTTTCCCTGAAGCCGTTCCCTTAAAGACCATAACTACTACAGAGGTGGCTGAAGCCCTTTTGTCCATCTTCTCCAGAGTGGGCATCCCTAGAGAAATTTTGTCTGACCGTGGGACACAATTCACATCTGACTTAATGCAACATCTATACCAACTTCTGGGAGTGAAGCCTCTCTTCACCACACCCTATCATCCCAGCTGTAATGGGAGGATTGAGTACCAGCATTCGATTCTCAAGTCCATTTTAAGGAAACTTTGCTCCCTTAAACCTAAGGAGTGGCATCGTTACCTACCCTGTGCTTTGTTTGCCATGAGGGAAGTTCCCAGTGACTCATTGGGGTTTTCACCTTTTGAACTTCTCTATGGTAGACAGGCCAGAGGTCCACTGTCCATCCTTCATGACTTATGGACTAATGAGGAGGTAAATGCTGAGGTTCAGTCTTCTTACCAGTTTCCCCTTGACCTTAGATCCAAACTTGAGGAGACCTCTGACATAGTTTCGAAAAACCTAAGCTTGTCAATGGACCAGTACAAAACCTATTTTGATTCCAAAAGTCAGAGGAGAAGTTTTAAAGTAGGAGATGAAGTTCTTGTACTTTTGCCTATCAAGTCAAATAAATTATTAGTAGCATGGAAAGGTCCATATAAAGTATTAAAAATTTGTGGGAAAGTTGACTACCTCATAGAAGTCAAGGGGAAACCTAAGTTTTATCACATCAACAAACTTAAGAAATATTACCGAAGAAATTCGGTTAACTGCCTTAACAACTTTGACTTAGTTTTTCCACACAAACTTGATAAGACAACTGAAGAATGTAAAGTGTGCGTAATTGACACCTCTAACTTAGACTATGATGAAGAACTACATGACTTGGTGACTCTTGACCACTCGGACGCAACCACCATTAATGTTAATGAATCTTTGGATGACCATAAGAGACATGAACTACTTCAATGTGTGAGTAACTTTTCAGACGTCTTTACAGATATTCCAGTTGTTACCTCCACGGTAGTCCATAAGATTGACTTAGTGACGGACAATCCTATCAAACGGAAATTATACCCAGTTCCAGTTCACCTTAGGGATGCATTTGACCGAGAGGTAGACAAATTATTAAAACTAAAGATCATTGAACCTTCAGTATCTTCATATTGTTCACCAGTAGTCATGGTTAAGGAGCATAATTCATATAGACTTGCTATTGACTTCAGAGGCCTTAATGCTATAACTAGGTGGGATGCTGAGCCTATGCCCTTAATAGATAGCGATCTACACAAATTTTATGACGCTTCCTTCTTTTCAGAGAATAATATTGCGCAGGCATATCATCAAGTAATGTTAGATCCTTCTTCTAAGCAGTACACTGCTTTTCCTACACACCAAGGACTGATGCAGTATAGAACTATGCCCTTCGGTTTGGTAACTGCCTGTGCTACCTACGTGAGACTGATGAGAAAGGTCTTGGGTAATATGCCAAATGTTTCAGTTTATTTTGATAACATTTACGTAATGACATCTACGTGGGGCGAACATATCCAAACATTAACATCAGTTTTGCGTTGGTTACGCTCACATGGCCTCACTGCCAAGCCGAAGAAATGCTTCCTTGCGTATAACAAGATTAGATATCTTGAACTGATACTTTCTAATAACTCTCTGCAGCCTCTCCCCAGTAAGATCAAAGCTTTATTAGAATTTAAATTCCCCAAAACCAAGAAGCTCATGCGAAGCTTTCTTGGTTCTGTAAATTTTTATGCACGGTTTATCCCGAATCTTGCTGATCTTACAGGCATCTTATCGGACTTCCTTAAAAAGTCTGTGAAGGAACCTCTTGAACTTTCCAACGTAGCTCGGGAAAAGTTTAATGAGATTAAAAGTATCTTTTTGAAGGACCCTATAAGATTCCAGATATTAATAAAACATTTTGTTTGAGAACTGATGCCTCCAATACTGGCTTAGGTGCGGTGTTACTACAATACCATGATGGTACTCCCTTCCCTGTATGTTTCCTAAGCCAGAAACTCCTTCCCGCAGAAACAAGATACTCCACAATAGAAAAGGAATGTTTAGCCCTTGTGTGGGGTATCTCCAAACTTAAATTTTATTTGCTGGGAAAAGAATTCATTTTAGAAATGGACCACAAACCTTTGATATACCTAGAAACTTTTAAGGGAACCAACAGTCGACTCTTGAGGTGGACAGTGGCACTCCAGGCTTTTAAGTTCCATATTGTGTATATCAATGGTTCATCCAATTATTTCTCTGACTGGTTAAGTCGTGACAGTCAGTAGAAGATTTGTTGCCTTACGCGACTTCCACATGTTAGAACTTTTTCCTCGCCTATTCTTCTTATACTCCTTGACTGTAAGTCTTGGTATGGGGGAGTGTGAGGGAAAAGTTCAATAGATAGGAGTAGAGATATAGTAATGATAGTTTCATTACCGGCTACTAGTTAAGGTAGGGTAAGTCAATCTCCCGTTTTTCCCGCCTTTTCTCCCCCTCCCTGAAAATGATAGTTTGACTGCTGGCTGCTTGTTAACGTAGGGTCAGTCTAGCTCCCGCTATCCCTTCCCCTCCCTTTTCCACCCCCCCCCTCGAAAGGTGACGTGTGGGGCTCTAGTCAAACAGTAAATCACTCGACTCACAGCTCCCAACACTACTGTAAGTACATGCCTGCCATGTATTATAGTGGATTTATTGGTTGAAAGCTTCACTTTTGATCAATAATAAACTTAGTCTATTCAGCCTTGCTCTGTTCACTGTTGTAATAATCACCACATCTTTTAAGTATCAGACTTACCATGGAGAGTGATTATTTAAGCAGTGGGTAACCTGTCTATCTTTCCAGCTTGGATGTCAGAGAGGGTCACCTGGCAATCAACGAGCAGAACGAGAGAAGGACTAACGTCCAGAGACTTCACCAATTTGAATTTACGTACCTGTGTACCTGTATGAAATTGCAGGACGTAACCCCTTATCATTGCAGCGGTAAAGAACCTGCTTTCCTGTCATCGGGATAGAATACTCAAGCCTCTATCTTCTGTGAAGAACTAGCCAGTGGTGGTCACCAACACCTGCGACCCCCCCCCATCATCAGCAACGGCTACGATTTCAACAACAGTGTCACCAACACCAGACACCTCTATTAGCGTTGAATTCAGATATCATTTATATTTTTCATTTTTCATTTTCTTTCATGTAGGATCAGTATTTCATATTTAAGTGTTTTATATTTTATATTTTCTATATAATAAAGTGTTTATGTTTGTCTGTTATTATTTCTTTTTCTATTCACTAATTTTCCTGAGGAGGAGCCAGCCTGAGTAATACTGACTGAAGTTGTTATAGGGCTGAGGAAGCCTTCACAGGGGGAGGGGAGGATAATAAGAGTGGAGGGTCTATGGGGACGGGTGAAGGTGGCATTTGTGTGCGTGTATGGTCCAGCCGAGAATGATGGGCGTGTAAAGGTACCTTTGTGAAAGAAGTGTTAATTTATTATTTGAGGTCACTTCCTGAAGTAGCTATTGTTGGCGGGGATTGGAATTGCTTGATCCGGCGTAAGGATGTAGAGCCTAGGGGAAGTGGGTACTTTTCAGGTGTATTGGGGGATTAATGTCAGGGGTGGGATTAATGAACGTGGTGGGGGGGGGAGAGGTTGAGCATACCTTTGTACGTCGTGGATATGCGGCGCGACTTGATAGAATGTATGTGCCGCGCACCGTCGTAGTTAATAGTGTGCGTATCATGGATGTAGTTTTTTCTGATCATAGAGGGGTTCTCGTGGACGCAGGGTGGGAGGGTTTACCTAAGAAGGGTCGTAGTTATTGGAAATTGAATGTTAAATTGTTAAAAGGGGAGGAGAATAGAAAATCTTTTGAGTCTTTTTGGGAGGGTTTGTTAGCGGGGGCTCCTGGGGATGGTGAATTGGTTAGGTGGTCTAAACCTATATTAATTGCAAATGAAATGTACATCACCAGGAATTCTGGTAAAATTTAATATAAATTTGTGAACTGTATATTAAAATTAATAAATGAATACATATACACATTTATATAACAGAAGGAGAATTTATAATCATAACACTCACCAATTAGTCTGGAGATTACTGTGTATCATGTACAGAACCCCCTCTACCCAAATTTATGAAGATAATACTGGCCAGAATTTAGATAGCTTATCTGAGGTTCCTGGAGCTGTCTTGTACATATGTTTAATACTCAAATTATGCAGGAGTGCACATTCAACAATTTCGGCTCCTATTTGAGAGCCCAATATAACCCCTAGAGCGGCGAAAATTATACATCTTACATTAACGTGCTTGTAACACATTAAAAAAACAATGGCATCTCCTCCCTGCTCCTCAGCGCAGGCGCAGAGCTTTCCTGTCGGTTCACTTCTTTATTTTTTACAAATTAATTGTTATTACATACAATATGGGCCATCAATTTACATATAAAATACACTGTATTTTTGGAGAATATACAGTATTTTCCACAGTAGTAGTAATAGTAGTAGTTGTAATAGTAGCAGTAGTAGTAGTAGTGTGAACTGGATTGAGGGCCCGACCTGGTTGAGCTTCTGTTGGAGAGCTTGAACGCTGAAGTGTCTGGGAGTTATGATGAGAATGTCGTCAACCTAACCGAGCCAGGAGACAGAAGAGGGAATAAGAGTGGAAAATCTCTCGGCTTCCAAATGTTCCATGTACAGGTTCGCCAGGACGGCACTAAGAGGCGAACTCATGGGTAGTCCAAAAGTCTGCTGGAAGAGGTGATTTTCAAAAGAGAAACACGTAAAGCCAACACATAGTTCAACAAGGTCGACGAAATCGCTGGCTGGAATAGGAAGATCAAGTGAATCGTCAATTTTCCTGCGCAAGAGATCGATGGCTTGTGTACTAGGTACTTTGGTGAAAAGCGATGTTACGTCAAGACTACCTGGAACATCTGGAAGCAGAGCGATTTTCCACTATTATTCCCTCTTCAGTCACCTGGCTCTATATCATTTCATAGCTCAAACCTCTCTGTTCTGGGACTAATCTTACATGAAACCTTTTAATTTTTAAGCTTCATTACATGCTTCATAATAAAGATACCTAGGTAATGCACATGTGCATTATTTATAATTTTGTCGTAAAAGCATAGCATCACTTATGTCGTATTACTCCTTAACCGCTGATAAAGGTTACTCAGAAAAAAGTTTGGACTTATTGTAGCCTGTGTTGGCACCAATTTGGCTAAACTTAAATATGTAAAGTAAAAGGGCACAAGTGCAACTAATGTGACATTTTATTGTGGCAACGTTTCACTCTCCAGGAGCTTTATCATGCCATTACAAACAATACGTGGACACAGAGGGTATATATAGGCTCAGAGTGAGGTGCAATACTAGTGGTAGTAGTAGTAGTAGTGACAAAAGTTGTAGTAGTAGTAGTAATACAATATGGTAGAGCAATTAATTCGTACATGAGTAAAAGGATATAAAAGCTATTACTTGGGTAACATAAAAATAGGTTGGACAAATATAGACTGGATAGAGGCAGCCTGATTTCCGTAATGTGTTTTGTGTAGTATAACAGGAGAGACTATGTGATGGCAGGGTTTACTGTTTTCAGGAGGATTCTTGCTAAGACTTCAAAGATGGTGAAGCTGCCGTTGTTTTGTTTAATTGTATTCGAAACAGCGATCAGGGCTGATTCGAGGCACTTGCGTCTGCGGAAATTAGTTTCTTTGATCACTAATTGGGGGTCCCTGAATTTCATGAGATGACTGGTGGAATTTCGGTGTTGTACACAGGCGTTGTTCAAGTTATCGTTCCTACATGCGTAAGTGTGCTCGTTGAGGCGGGTGTCGAGGTTTCTTGCTGTTTCACCTACGTAAATCTTGTCACAGCCTCCACAGGGTATAGTGTAAACTCCTGCGTTGACTGGTTCGTGGTGCTTTGATTTTGTCCTAGACAAAACGTTGCCACAATAAAATGTCACATTAGTTGCACTTGTGTCCTTTTACTTTACATATTGTCGGTAATTCTACCAACTTTATTATAAACTTAAATACTTTGGCTAAATTACTGATTTTCATTCATTAAATCTATGTGTCTCATCTAATTTCCTTCATGCCTCAAACGTTCATATCTTAGTAATTCAGACTCTGACTGGCTTCAAATGCATTGTGCTGGTGTATTTAGATACTGGAAAGTTTGACTTAGTTTCGGGCTGTATGTATCTCGTTCTGAGATAATAGTTTCCACGTGATAACCTCTAAGAGTCTCTTCATATCTTCACCGTTAATGCTTAACAACAT
The DNA here is from genome assembly GCF_038502225.1 of Cherax quadricarinatus. Classification (NCBI taxonomy): domain Eukaryota; kingdom Metazoa; phylum Arthropoda; class Malacostraca; order Decapoda; family Parastacidae; genus Cherax; species Cherax quadricarinatus. The sequence goes on along the minus strand of NC_091361.1, from coordinate 4,986,993 downwards.
TATAAATTTATGCCACATTTTGCGCTGATTTTTTTCGCGTACATTGACATAGAGGGTCAAAGATATGCTCAGCGATCAAAATACATATGGTTTAGTTTGCGTTGAGGTACATGTGGAAGGAATTAGCAGTATCTTCTATTACAAGCCATTTGGATAACACATAAAGTCAATGTTTAATACTAGCCCTCGTTTTTATATTTGTGTGCTGCCAGTCAGGGAATCATTGAAGGCACTGAGCCTGGTCTCGATAATACTGGATCGTGTCGTGGGCTTTAGTGTATTAATTTCCATAAGTAGAGTACACTTCTTCCAGGATAATGTTTTTCTCCGTGAGACTACATTGCTGTTGTGTTATGCACTGTTGTTATTATGCTGTATCAGCTGTTACTGTCAAACTTGTTTTCTGTAGTGACTGTAAATATTATGCTACGGTAAATATGTACAAATTTCTAAATTTATGCTCAGTACAGGTTCATTGATATCACAGTGATCTAGCATACTTATTTACCTGTTTACGCGTTATCAGTAATCACAGTGATCTCACTTTTAAATTTACTTACATCTGATAAGGGATGAGTGTTTAATTTACTTGCACTTTAGAGTCATGAATGATTATCTGATAATTCACTTAGTTTACTTGCACTTACTGATTAAAGAGATTCATTTAATTCATTTCATTTCATTTTGTCAAAAGTTGAATATGCTACCTGGGATAAATTATAATGAAGTGATTATTCAGTTTCAAAAGCGTAATTATTTTTATTTTTTTTATTAACACGCTGGCCGATTCCCACCAAGGCAGGGTGGCCCGAAAAAGAAAAACTTTCACCATCATTCACTCCATCACTGTCTTGCCAGAAGGGTGCTTTACACTACAGTTTTTAAACTGCAACATTAACACCCTTCCTATCATCAATTTAAAATGTGTTTAAGAACGTCTCGTAGTTATAGATCTTTGATATGCACATTTCAGTTAACAATGTTTTCTAGCCCAGAAGGTTTTACCGCATTTTCTAGAAAAACCTCAGTTTAATTTCAGTATTAGTGAGAAACTCGTAACTCACTACGTCCCTTATAACAGGCAACTGCCTCCCTGACACTGTTAAGATAAGCAGAGTGAGAGGGAGTGAGAGTGACAGGGCGGCAACGTTGTGTTGCCTTGGTCCGAGTACTGCTCTGCCTTAATATAACAATATTTTAATGAACTTATTAATGACTCACGAAACTGTAATAACACATTTCTAAACCAAACACGGAACGTTTCCTGGTTTGTTTGCAATCGTGTTATTATGATTCCGTTAGTCATGATAGCTGGTTTGAGGGAAGTTGAGCTTGAGTTCGCTACAGCCATGCTGGTTGGAGATTGATCTGTAACAGCCTGCATCCGTGGTTATAGAGGGTCCCATGCGAGCCTCCCTATGGTGTATAAAAATATACACAACCACTGGGCTCTTAACCCAGTGGCTTACACACTGGCCAGAAGCTTTATAACTCACTTACCATGGGTTAAAACCTACCCGTTCCGTAGTTTGAACATATTAATCATTGAATGAATAACTAATCACTTTTGGGAATACCTTGTTTTTATTAATCAATATCATTGAGGGAATAAGTAAATTTTCGTGGGAATACTATATTCCTGATAGTCTGAAGAAGAAAATAATGATCAAATACTTCAATTTAGAACGTATTATAAATGAAGGTTAGTACCTTTACTTTAAGAAAACTTATCTTTGTGGACATTCCGATTTTTTATATAAAATAAACATTTAAAGTTTCTTTAAAAGATAAATGTATTGCATAAATGTTTAATTAGTTAGTTACTTCCTGGCATACTAAATATATCACGCATATTACGTGGAAGTATTAACCAAATATAAATTGTATTTTTCGTAATTCATTTTATTGCTTAAGTATTACTGCCCATTTGAGAAGATAACGTAGTACTGAATTATCTAGTCGGATAATAATGCTGAACATTACTTTGTACATTACTAGAATTCAAAAATGGTAAGCGATAATATTGGGAAATTTTGATATCAAACATATCCCTAATTTTATAAGCGTTTAGCCTGTATTTTTAATTCTAGTGAATACAGATAACAATAAAACCAAATTACAAGTTCCACACAGCCAGTAATACAGAAATGTGGAACACAGGTGGTTTAATTACCTCTGAGTATCAATGATGAAGCTATGCGCACCAGGACAGTTTTAAAACTGGTGTTGTTTTTCCTACCTTAGTTGCTCTATTATCCATCTCCCCCCTCCCACACACACACACACACCCAAACATACACACACACTTACACACACACACACACACACACACACACACACACACACACACACACACACACATACACACACACACACACACACACACACACACACACACACACACACCCAAACATATACACACACTTACACTCACACACACACACACACACACACACACACACACATACACACACACTCGATCGAAGACCAGGCAGAACTACAAAGGGATCTGGACAGGCTGCAGACCTGGTCCAGCAATTGGCTCCTGGAGTTCAATCCCACCAAGTGCAAAGTCATAAAGATTGGGGAAGGGCAAAGAAGGCCGCAGACGGAGTACAGTCTAGGGGGTCAGAGACTACAAACCTCACTCAAGGAAAAAGATCTTGGGGTGAGTATAACACCAGGCACATCTCCTGAAGCGCACATCAACCAAATAACTGCTGCAGCATATGGGCGCCTAGCAAACCTCAGAACAGCATTCCGACATCTTAATAAGGAATCGTTCAGGACCCTGTACACCGTATATGTTAGGCCCATATTGGAGTATGCGGCACCAGTTTGGAACCCACACCTAGCCAAGCACGTAAAGAAACTAGAGAAAGTGCAAAGGTTTGCAACAAGACTAGTCCCAGAGCTAAGAGGTATGTCCTACGAGGAGAGGTTAAGGGAAATCAACCTGACGACACTGGAGGACATTAGAGATAGGTGAGACATGATAACGACATACAAAATACTGAGAGGAATTGACAAGGTGGACAAAGACAGGATGTTCCAGAGATTGGACACAGTAACAAGGGGACACAGTTGGAAGCTGAAGACACAGATGAATCACAGGGATGTTAGGAAGTATTTCTTCAGCCACAGAGTAGTCAGTAAGTGGAATAGTTTGGGAAGCGATGTAGTGGAGGCAGGATCCATACATAGCTTTAAGCAGAGGTATGATAAAGCTCACGGCTCAGGGAGAGTGACCTAGTAGCGATCAGTGAAGAGGCGGGGCCAGGAGCTCGGACTCGACCCCCGCAACCTCAACTAGGTGAGTACAACTAGGTGAGTACACACACAAACATACACACACACACTTACACACACACACACACACACACACACACACACACACACACACACACACACACAAACACACACACACACACCCACACACACACACGCACCCAAACATACACACCCAAACTTACACACACACACACACACACACACACACACACACACACACACACACACACACACACACACACACACACACAAACATACACACACACACTTACACTCACAAACACACACACACACACACACACACACACACATACACACACACACAAACACACTCACACACACACACAAACATACACACACACACCTACACACACACACACACACACACACGCACCCAAACATGCACACATACACTTACACACACACACACACACACACACACACACACACACACACACACACACACAGAAACATACACACACACACCTACACACACACACACACACACACACACACACACACACACACACACACACACACACAAACACACACGCACCCAAACATACACACACACACCTACACACACACACACACACACACACACACACACACACACACACACACACACACACACACACACACACACACACACACACACACGCACCCAAACATACACACACACCTACACACACACACACACACACACACACACGCGCGCGCGCGCGCACCCAAACATACACACACACACACACACACACACACACACACACACACACGCACCCAAACATACACACACACACCTACACACACACACACACACACACACACTGGAGAAGAGTGGTGGAACACCTAGAAAGGAATGATCTCATCAACAGCAGCCATCATGGTTTCTGGGACGGGAAATCCTGTGTCACAAACCTACTGGAGTTCTATGACATGGTGACAGCAGTAAGACAAGAGAGAGAGGGGTGGGTGGATTTCATATTCTTGGACTGCAAGAAGGCGTTTGACACAATTCTACACAAGAGATTAGTGCAAAAACTGGAGGACCAAGCAGGAATAACAGGGAAGGCACTACAAAGGAACAGGGAAGGCACTACAATGGATCAGGGAATACTTATCAGTAAGACTGCAGCGAGTCATGGTACGTGGCGAGGTGTCAGAGTGGGCACCTGTGACCAGTGGGGTCCCACTGGGGTCAGTCCTAGATCCAGTGCTCTTTCTGGTATTTGTGAACGACATGACGGAAGGAATGGACTCTGAGGTGTCCCTGTTTCCAGATGCGGTGAAGCTGATGAGAAGAATTCACTTGATCGAAGACCAGGCAGAACTACAAATGGATCTGGACAGGCTGCAGACCTGGTCCAGCAATTGGCTCCTGGAGTTCAATCCCACCAAGTGCAAAGTCATAAAGATTGGGGAAGGGCAAAGAAGATCGCAGACGGAGTACAGTCTGGGGGCCAGAGACTACAAACCTCACTCAAGGAAAAAGATCTTGAAGTGAGTATAACACCAGGCACATCTCCTGAAGCGCACATCAAACAAATAACGGCTGCAGCATATGGGCGCCTAGCAAACCTCAGAACAGCATTCCGACATCTTAATAAGGAATCGTTCAGGACCCTGTACACCGTGTACGTTAGGCCCATATTGGAGTATGCGGCACCAGTTTGGAACCCACACCTAGCCAAGCATGTAAAGAAACTAGAGAAAGTGCAAAGGTTTGCAACAAGGCTAGTCCAAGAGCTAAGAAGTATGTCCTACTAGGAGAGGTTAAGAGAAATCAACCTGATGACACTGGAGGACAGGAGAGATGGGGGGACATGATAACGACATACAAAATACTGAGAGGAATTGACAAGGTGGACGAAGACAGGATGTTCCAGAGATTGGACACAGTAACAAGGGGACACAGTTGGAAGTTGAAGACACAGATGAATCACAGGGATGTTAGGAAGCATTTCTTCAGCCACAGAGTGGTCAGAAAGTTGAATAGTTTGGGAAGAGATGTAGTGGAGGCAGGATCCATACATAGCTTTAATCAGAGGTATGATAAAGCTCACGGTTCAGGGAGAGTGACCTAGTGGCGAACAGTGAAGAGGTGGGGCCAGGAGCTCGGACTCGACCCCTGCAACCTCAACTAGGTGAGTACAACTAGGTGAGTACACACACACACACACACACACACACACACACACACACACACACACACACACACACACACACACACACAGAAAAACAGGAAATTCCCCAGAGAGAAATTAGGTCTAATAATAACGATCCCAAATGGGTTAACAGGAGGCTAAAGCATCTATTAGGGGAGAAAAGGGGAATTTATAGGTGCATCAGAAGAGGAGAGATTAACCTAACTGACCAATATGTTCAGCTTAAAAGAGAAGTAAAAAGGAGGATTAGAAAGGCTAAACGTGACTATGAAATTAGAGTTGCTAATGAATCAAAGACAAATCCAAAGGGGTTCTTTCAAGTGTATAGGACGAAGGTGAAGGAAAAAGTAGGACCTCTGAAAAGTGGGAATGGACAGCTGACGGATAACGAACTGGAAATGTGTTCCTTATTTAATGACTATTTTTGGTCAGTTTTTACACAGGAAGATATAAATGAGATTCCAGTAATTAACAATTATTTAGTTCATGATGAATTTAAATTGACTAATATTACTGTCACGATGGACATGGTTATTAAACAGATAGACAAACTGAAGCAAAATAAGTCCCCGGGACCCGATGAGTTGTTTTCCAGGGTACTTAAGGAATGCAAGATGGAGCTTAGTCAGCCATTAACGAGTGTATTTAATGCGTCCATCCTTACCGGTGTTGTACCAGAGTTGTGGAAGATGGCTAATGTGGTTCCTATATATAAATCAGGGGATAAGTCCGTTCCTTAAAATTACCGTCCAATAAGCCTGACATCTACAGTGGGCAAGTTATTAGAATCAATTATAGCTGACATTATAAGAAGTCACCTTGAAGAGAATAACTTGGTAAACGAATCTCAGCATGGATTCACGAGAGGTCGTTCCTGCCTGACAAACTTGCTGACGTTCTTCAATAGAACATTTGAGGCAGTTGGCAGTGATAAGGAATATGATATTGCTTATTTCGATAGAGTACCTCACAAGAGACTCTTAAGAAAAGTGGCAGCTCATGGTATAGGAGATAAAGTTCTAGCATGGATAGAGGCATGGCTTACCACTAATGAAGTGAAATCTGAATGGGAATTAGTCACTAGTGGCGTTCCACAAGGATCAGTTTTAGGCCCTCTCTTGTTCATAATTTACATTAATGACCTTAAGGGATTACGAGTGACATGAGTAAGTTTGCTTATGATACAAAGATTGACTGTATAATTCACTCTGAGGAGGATAGCAATGAGCTCCAGGACGACTTGAACAAAAATAATGTTTTGGTCTGAAGAATGGCAGATGAAGTTCAATGTGGAGAAGTGTAAGGTACTAGCACTTGGTAATGAAAATAACCCTCGAAGCTATAATCAAGGTGAAGTAGAGCTTGATCATACAAAATGTGAAAAGGACTTGGAAGTCATGGTGAGCAGAAATCTAAATCCAACACAGCAGTGCCTTAGTGTGCGCAACAAAGCCAACAGATTACTTGGATTTATCTCAAGAAGTATAAGTAACAGAAGTTCAAAACTTATTTTACAGCTCTATGCATCACTAGTGAGGCCTCATTCAGATTATGCTGCTCAGTTTTGGTCCCCTTCCTACAGGATGGATATAGACTCATTAAAGAATATACAGAGAAGAATGACTGAAATGATTTACTGTGTAAGGAACCTCTAGTATGAAGATACACTTAAATCTCCATCCACTCTCTGGAGAGGCGTAGAACGAGGGGAGATATCATTGAAGTGTATAAGTGGATGACGGGCATAAACAAGGGAGATATTAATAAAGTACTGAGGGGGTCAAACAAGGTAAGAACCAGAAATAATGGATTTTAGTTGGATAAATTTAGATTTAGAAAGGACATAGGTAAGTACTGTTTTTTTTCAGAGTTGTAGATGCGTGGAACAGTCTTCCCAGTAGGGTGATATAGGCTAGGACCTTGGGTAGCTTTAAGAAGAGATTGGACAAGTATATGAGTGGGAGGGGCTGGGTTTGATTGGTGTCATTGGGTACAGGAGTTATTTCATGAGTAGCTTTAGGTAGAGGTCGCTTTAATAAGGACCTGCCTGGCATGGACCAGAAGACTTTCTTCAGTGTTCTTCCATTCTTATGTTCTTATGTTCTTAAAGAAAGTGGCAGCTCATGGCATTCATCGAAAAGTGCTCTCATGGATCGAGTCATGGCTCACAGACAGGAAGCAGAGAGTGTCCATAAATGGGGTTAAATCCGAGTGGGGATCAGTAACAAGTGGCGTGCCACAGGGATAAATCTTCGGCCCGTTGCCGTTTTTAATATATATCAATGACCTTGATGAGGGTATTACTAGTGATATGAGCAAATTCGCCGATGACGCAAAGATAGGTAGGATAATTGATTCAAATGCAGATGTTAGGGAACTTCAGGAGGATTTAGACAAACTCTATTCTTGGTCAGAAAAGTGGCAGATGCAGTTCAGTGTAGATAAATGCAAGGTTCTGAAGCTCGGGAGTGTCCATAACCCTAGCACTTATAAGTTAGATAGTGTCGAACTTAGCCATACAGATTGCGAAAAGGACTTGGGGGTTATGGTGAGCAGCAACCTTAAACCAAGACAGGAATGCCTAAGCGTCCGAAATAAGGCAAATAGATTATTGGGATTTATATCAAGAAGTGTAAGCAACAGAAGTCCAGAGGTTATACTGCAGCCTTATACATCATTAGTAAGGCCTCACCTAGGTTATGCAGCTCAGTTCTGGTCTCCATATTATAGAATGGGCAAAAATTAGTTAGAAAACATTCAGAGTAGAATGACTAAATTAATACATAGCATTAGAAATCTTCCTTATGAAGAAAGATTGAAGACTCTTGTTAAGGCTTACTAAGCCCTGTAACAACTTCAGCCAGTATTACCAAGGCTGGCTCCTCCTCAGGAAAATTAATGAATAGAAAAAGAACAAAAACTGACAAACATAAACACTTTATTATTTAGAAAATTTAAAATATAAAACACTTAAATATGAAATATTGATCCTACCTTAAAAAAAATGAAATATGAAAAATATAAATGATATCTGAATTCAACGCTAATATATATATATAAAACTTGAGTGTCTTGTGTTGGTGACACTGCGTGCTGTTGAAATTGTAGCCGTTGCCGATGATGGGGGAGGGGGGGGACAACCCACCGGCTAGTTCTTCACAAATTTTATAGCCGTCAATAATCCGTCCAGATGACAGGAAAGCAGGTTTTCTCCACTGCAATGATGAGGGGTTATATCCTGCTACTTGCATACACAAACAGGTAAGTGGATCAGAATTTGGGACATCTCAGAACGTTAGTCCATCTCCTTCAATTCTACTCGTTGATTAGCAGGTGACCCTCTCTGTCCTTTCAAGAGTAGTGTTGGGAGCTGTGAGTCGAGTGATTTACTGTTTGACCAGAGCCCCACTCGTCACCTTTCGGGGGGGGGTAAGAAGGAGGGGAACGGATAGCGGGAGCTAGACTGACCCTACCTTAACAAGCAGCCGGCAATCAAACTATCACTTTCGGGGAGGGGGGAAAAAGGGGGGGGGGGAATAGCAGGAGCTGGACTTACCCTACCTTAACAAGTAGCCGGCAATGAAACTATTGTTACTATATACTCCCTCGCTACTCCTATCTATTGAACTTTTCCGTTACACTCCCCCATACCAAGACTTATAGTCAAGGAGTATAAGAAGAATAGGTGAGGAAAAAGTTCTAACATGTGGAAGTCGTGTAAGGCAACAAATCTTCTACTGACTGTCACGACTTAACCAGTCAGAGAAATAATTGGATGAACCATTGATATACACAATATGGAACTTAAAAGCCTGGAGCGCCAATGTCCACCTCAAGAGGTGACTCTTGGTTCCCTTAAAAGTTTCTAGGTATATCAAAGGTTTGTGGTCCGTTTCTAAAACGAATTCTTTTCCCAGCAAATAAAATTTAAGTTTGGAGATACCCCACACAAGGGCCAAACATTCCTTTTCTATGGTGGAGTATCTCGTTTCTGTGGGAAGGAGTTTCCGGCTTAGGAAGCATACAGGAAAGGGAGTACCATCATGGTATTGTAGTAACACCGCACCTAAGCCAGTATTGGAGGCATCAGTTCTCAAAAAAAATGTTTTATTAATATCAGGAATCTTAAGTATAGGGTCTTTCGAAAAGATACTTTTGATCTCATTAAACTTTTCCCGAGCTACATCGGAAAGTTCAAGAGGTTCCTTCATAGACTTTTTAAGGAAGTTGGATAAGATGCCTGTAAGATCAGTAAGGTTCGGGATAAACCGTGCATAAAAATTTACAGAACCAAGGAAGCTACGCATGAGCTTCTTGGTTTTGGGGAATTTAAATTCTAATAAAGCTTTGATCTTACTGGGGAGAGGCTGCAGAGAGTTATTAGAAAGTATCAGTCCAAGATATCTAATCTTGTTATACCCAAGGAAGCATTTCTTCGGCTTGGCAGTGAGGCCATGTGAGCGTAACCTACGCAAAACTGATGTTAATGTTTGGATATGTTCGCCCCACGTGGATGTCATTACGTAAATGTTATCAAAATAAACTGAAACATTTGGCATATTACCCAAGACCTTTCTCATCAGTCTCACGTATGTAGCACAGGCAGTTACCAAACCGAAGGGCATAGTTCTATACTGCATCAGTCCTTGGTGTGTAGGAAAAGCGGTGTACTGCTTAGAAGAAGGATCTAACATTACTTGATGATATGCCTGCGCAATATCAATCTCTGAAAAGAAGGAAGAGTCATAAAATTTGTGTAGATCGCTATCTATTAAGGGCATAGGCTGAGCATCCCAACGAGTTATAGCATTAAGGCGTCTGAAGTCAATAGCAAGTCTATATGAATTATCCTCCTTCTTAACCATGACTACTGATGAACAATATGAAGATACCGAAGGTTCAGTGATCTTTAGTTTTAATAATTTGTCTACCTCTCGGTCAAATGCATCCGTAAGGTGAACTGGAATTGGATATAATTTTAGTTTGATAGGATTGTCTGTCACTAAGTCAATCTTATGGACGACCGTGGAGGTAACACCTGGAATATCAGTAAAGACGTCTGAAAAGTAACTCACACATTGAAGTAGTTTAAGTCTCTTATGGTCATCCAAAGATTCATTAATATTAATGTTGGTTGCGCCCGAGTGGTCAAGTCACCAAGTCATGAAGTTCTTCATCAAAATCTAAGTTAGAGGTGTCAATTACACACACCTTACATTCTTCAGTTGTCTTATCAAGTTCGTGTGGAAAAACTAAGTCAAAGTTATTAAGGCAGTTAACCGAATTTCTTCGGTAATATTTCTTAAGGATGTTGATATGATAAAGCTTAGGTTTCCCCTTGACTTCTATGAGGTAGTCAACTTTCCCACAAATTTTTAATACTTTATATGTACCTTTCCATGCTACTAATAATTTATTTGACTTGATAGGCAAAAGTACCAGAACTTCATCCCCTACTTTAAAACTTCTCCTCTGACTTTTGGAATCAAAATAGGTTTTGTACTGGTCCATTGACAAGCTTAAGTTTTTCGAAACTATGTCAGATGTCTCCTCAAGTTTGGATCTAAGGTCAAGGAGGAACTGATAAGAAGACTGAACCTCAGCCTTTACGTCCTCATTAGTCCATAAGTCATGAAGGATGGACAATGGACCTCTGGCCTGTCTACCATAGAGAAGTTCAAAAGGTGAAAACCCCAAAGAGTCACTGGGAACTTCCCTCATGGCAAACAAAGCACAGGGTAGGTAACGATGCCACTCCTTAGGTTTAAGGGAGCAAAGTTTCCTTAAAATGGACTTGAGAATCGAATGCTGGCGCTCAATCCTCCCATTACAGCTGGGATGATAGGGTGTGGTGAAGAGAGGCTTCACTCCCAGAAGTTGGTAGAGATGTTGCATTACGTCAGATGTGAATTGTGTCCCACGGTCAGACAAAATTTCTCTAGGGATGCCCACTCTGGAGAAGATGGACAAAAGGGCTTCAGCCACCTCTGTAGTAGTTATGGTCTTTAAGGGAACGGCTTCAGGGAAACTCGAAGCATAATCAACTAATATTAATATATATATATATATATATATATATATATATATATATATATATATATATATATATATATATATATATATATATATATATATATATATATATATGTATATATATATATATATATATATATATATATATATATATATATATGTATATATATATATATATGTATATATATATATATATATATATATATATATATATATATATATATATATATATATATATATATATGTATATATACACACACACACACATATATATATATATATATATATATATATATATATATATATATATATATATATATATATATATATATATATATATATATATATATATATATATATATATATATGTGTGTGTGTGTGTGTGTGTGTGTGTGTGTCCCCCAGATGAAAGTGGAGAAAAAGGACCAACGATGTCAATAGCTACTCTTTCTAAAGTCACCGTAAAGATTGGCATTTTGACCATAGGTACTCGCCTGGTACCTCGGGAGGATGACAGTTGCCAAACTTTACACGATCTACAATAGGTAGTGACATCTGAGGACATTTTTGGCCAAAAATAGGTTTCCCTTATTTTATTTAAGGTTTTGCGATGCGAGAAATGTCCTGCCACTGGCAGGTCATGAGCCATTTTAAGAACAGTCTCTCTGCATTGACTTGGAACAACTAAGATGGAATAACCTATCTCGTCTGAATTTAATTTGAATGCTGATTTATACAAGATATCCTTTATGAATTCAAATTTATATGAAAAGTTTTTCCTTTGAATAACTTGATTTTGTTTAGCTGCATTATGGCAATTCTGAAGAGAAGGGCAATTACGTTGTAAATTGACAGAGGAGTCCTTCGATATATCTAAAGGCTTAAAGTCAGGGAAAATCAAAGGATGGACAGTAGGAAAAGTCTGGGCTTTGATCTGAGCCCTAGTCAAGACATTTATGGTATCGGAGATGATATCTTCACTTTCATCTAACAAGTGAACCGGTGATCCTACTACCTCGCTTTCGAGAGTATCATCACTGGATTTTAATCCCACATGAATCTCACGAGACATTGTCTCATCTGAACTTTCGAGGGTCCTCTCTGACTCTACAGAGAGAGGATCTGAAACACTTATGTCGATTTTTGGTGATGACAGGTCAACCTCAGAAGGAAGAATGGCACCTTTTTTCATTACCTATTAGTAGGGAGCAAGAAGTGATGGGAGCTAGTACGGCTTCAGACCAACCTGTGAACCATTTAGACCTAATGTAACAACAGATGGTAAGAAAAGTGTTTGTACGGCCCAAGTAGTCTGAAAGTATAGCAGAGGAATGAGTTTCTTTAAGGTTAGGGAACAGCTTATCAGAAATGACTATACATGTGCATCCAGTGTCTCTTAAAATGGTAGATACATTAAGTCCATTAACTGTTCCTGAACAGAAGGGTGCTTGGTCATTACAGTCTTGAAAACATCTTCCAACTTTTTGGACCTTCTTAAAAGGACAATCGGGACGTTTATGTCCCTTAACACCACACAAATGACAAACAGGAATAAAAGAAGTCATTTTACTCTCCACTAGAGGCTTTGATTTCTTAAGATCTGATGAACCCTTGCCCTTAGGGTTCGATCCCTTTAGTTCTTTATAGGAATTGTGAGCCTCAGCATACAGGTCAGCAGCCTCAGCAACTTCCTGAGCTTTAATCAGGTTATTTTCTCTGATGAATGTTCGTATCTGGTGAGGAAGAGCTGTCAGGAACTGGTCAGCAACCATGAAGTCTCTAAGAGATTCATAACTGTGATCAATTCCTGAACTCTCTATCCAGAAGTCGAACAAACGAAAGAGTGTTACTTGCAAGTGCTGAAAGTTTTGGCCAGGCTGTAAGGTGGCATACCTGAAATCTTTCCTGTAAGAATTAGTGGTTTTTTGATATGCTTTAAGGATTGCCTTCTTCAGTAGGTTATAATTACATATGATATCCTGTGACAAAGTTGCATAGATATTTAAAGCTGTACCAGAAAATAACATTCCTAACCTGGTAGCCCAGGTGTCAGCAGGCCATTCACAGAGGGTAGCGGTATTTTCAAACCTGAAAATGTATGAGGTAATGTCTTCACCCTCTGTGAAGGGAGGTAAATTTGGTGTTGGAATATGTGCACTAGCTGCATGATGTTCAATTACTCCTTCCTCTAATTGTTGTTGTGTTAGAGTTAACTTTTTATTCTCTAATTCAAGGCGAGCTTTTTCAAGCTCGCGATCCTTTTCTCTCTCTATTAACTCGAGTTCTCTAGCTTTTTCCTCACGTTCTCTAGCTTTTTCCTCACGTTCTCTAGCTTTTTCCTCACGTTCTCTAGCTTTTTCCTCAACTTCTCTATCCTTTGCTCTTTCCTCAAGTTCTCTTAATTTAACTTGTTCCTCACGTACTCTAGCTCTCTCTTTATGATCAAGTCTATCACGCTCCTTTTTGTCTTCTCTCTCTCTTTCTAACTGTCTATCTTGGTTTTCTCTTTCGATTCTCTCTCTCTCCTTTTCTTCTTCTCTTTCCCTTTCTAACTGTCCTTCTTCTCTCTCAATTCTCTCTCTTTCAAGTCTTTCCTGGATCTTAGCACTAATGAAAGATTCTAAATTTTTCCCTGTTATTCCTAACTTACTTCCATCGTTCATCCAAAACTGGTATTCCTCCATGCTTGCAAGAATAACTTAAACTATGGGGGAAACGAAACAGGTATTAAAGAAAATGGAGCGTTCAATTACTGCTCCGCTCAAACTGTAAATAAACTGGAGGGCTCGATCCCTGCTTCAATTAAACAATATGTATTAATGAAAACGAAGGGTTCTATACCAGCTCTGAGCAAACAGTCAGTAGAATGGGGTCACTTGACCATCCCGTCTTATCACCAACAAATCAAGAGTATCCTACGACAGTTCCCTTGATAAAATAAAGTGCTCAATGAAACAAATTGTCACTGGAAAATCTCGGGTCCCTAGAGTCTAATCCTCCAAAGTGTTTCAAGCTCGAACAAAAAGGTGGCAGAATTAAATATTATATCCTGACTGACTTGACTTACAATAAATTGAGACTATAACAATCACCAAATCTTTTAAATACCTGTACTGTAGTCCTGCCATAGAGAATGATTACTCAAGGCATTTGGTAACCGTCTGTGGTATGCGGCGTTGAAGTTCCAATGGTAGATTCGAGATGGAGTTGAATCTTGATTCAGTCGAGTTGATCCTGGCAAGATCGCCACTTGTGAAGGCTTACTCAGCCCTGTAACAACTTCAGACAGTATTACCAAGGCTGGCTCCTCCTCAGGAAAATTAATGAATAGAAAAAGAACAAAATCTGACAAACATAAACACTTTATTATTTAGAAAATTTAAAATATAAAATACTTAAATATGAAATACTGATCCTACCTTAGAGAAAATGAAAAATGAAAAATATAAATGATATCTGAATTCAACGCTAATATATATCTATAAACCTTGAGTGTCTGGTGTTGGTGACACTGCGTGTTGTTGAAATCGTAGCCGTTGCCGATGATGGGGGGGGGACGCAGGTGTTGGTGACAACCCACCGGCTCGTTCTTCACAGATTTTATAGTCGTCAATAATCCGTCCAGATGACAGGAAAGCAGGTTTTCTCCACTGCAATGATGAGGGGTTATATCCTGCTACTTGCATACACAAACAGGTAAGTGGATCAGAATTTGGGACATCTCAGAACGTTAGTCTGTCTCCTTCATTTCTACTCATTGATTAGCAGGTGACCCTCTCTGTTCCTTCAAGAGTAGTGTTGGGAGCTGTGAGTCGAGTGATTTACTGATTGACCGGAGCCCCGCACGTCACCTTTCGAGGGGCGGGAAGAGGGAGGGGAAGGGATAGCGGGAGCTAGACTGACCCTACCTTAACAAGCAGCCGGCAATCAAACTATCACTTTATGGGAGGGGGAAAAAGGGGGGGGGAATAACGGGAGCTGGACTTACCCTACCTTAACAAGTAGCCGGCAATGAAACTATTGTTACTATATACTCCCTCGCTACTCCTATCTATTGAACTTTTCCCACACAACTCTTAAAATACATTCACTTGTTAGACGAAGAATGAGGGGAGACATGATCGAAGTGTGTAAGTGGAAGATGGGTATTAATAAAATGGACAATGATAAGTTCTTGAGGTTGTCTCTCCAAGAGAGAACCCGCAGTGGTGACCTGTACTTAACTCTGTGAAGAAGTGTCTTGTGTGCTCTCCGTGGACTTAACCAAGATGCCCTCTGTCGAGCAACTTTACCAGCAGCTTTAAGGAAGAATTGAGAGTAGCGAAGATGGAGATACGGCGATTGACTGAGGAAAACAAGAGGATTCGTAGTAGTCCTCCTGTTTTGAGTCCTCAGGTCAAGAAGGGAACGTGGTCAGTGGCTTGACAGCAGGGAACGAAGTAGACGATCAAGAAGAATGGAAAGACAGAAACGTTGAAGAAGAAAGAGACTGCTGTGGAAACATCTAATGCATTCTCCGTGCTACCCGACGAATGTGAGTCGACTACTGGGAACGTCACGATGAACGACACCAAGGAAGGTAAGAATATTGTTGTTGTTGGGGATAGCCAGGTTAGATACACGGATAGGGCGTTCTGCTTGAAGGACAGGAGTAGGAGACAGAGGGTTTGCTTTCCTGGGGCTGGGATGGAGGACATTGTTGGAAACATAAACACTTATGCAGTTCAATATGATCCTTTATTGACAACGTTTCGCCCACACAGTGGGCTTTTTCAAGTCATGCACAGATCTACCTGGGGTGGAAGGTACGGGAGTATTTATAGTCAGGTTCAGAATGTTGAGGTCAGGTGCAGAATGTTGCATCTGATGATCTACCGGGTGGGGTTATAGAGTCTTGGGTAGCTTGGCACGGGTATTGGACAAGTTGTGAGTAGACTTTCTGCAGTGTTCTATGTTCTTATGTGGGATAGCGATGTAGAAGTTTCTTGGCGAGTGGTTCAGCTATGTTATAGAAGCCGTTGTTCTGGTTGAAATTGTTGGTTATAGAGATAAGCGATGATTCCAGGATTCTTCGGTATTGAGTGTTGTCTTCTGTGGCGACAACACTTCAGGACATGGTTAGCCGGCTTGACAACATCATGAACGGTAATGGGATCAACCCTATTATTTGCCTCAGTGCTGGAGGCAAAGATGTAGGCAAGCGTAGAAGTGAGGATTTAGTTAGAAAGTTCAGGACAGCTATAGACATAATTAGGAAGAAACGGATGCGCCCTGTTAACATAAGAACATAAGAAAGGAGGAACACTGCAGCAGGCCTGTTGGCCCATACTAGGCAGGTCCTTTACAATTCATCCCACTAACAACATTTGACCAACCCAATTTTCAATGCCACCCAAGAAACAAGCTCCGATGTGCAAGTCCCTCTCAAATCCAACCCCTCCCACTCATGTACTTATCCAACCTAAATTTGAAACTACCCAAAGTCCCAGCCTCAATAACCCAACTAGGTAGACTGTTCCACTCATCAACTACCCTATTTCCAAACCAATACTTTCCTATGTCCTTTCTAAATCTAAACTTATCTAATTTAAATCCATTACTGCGGGTTCTCTCTTGGAGAGATATCCTCAAGACCTTGTTAATATCCCCTTTATTAATACCTATCTTCCACTTGTACACTTCGATCAGGTCTCCCCTCATTCTTCGTCTAACAAGTGAATGTAACTTAAGAGTCTTCAATCTTTCTTCATAAGGAAGATTTCTAATGCTATGTATTAATTTAGTCATCCTACGCTGAATGTTTTCTAACGAATTTATGTCCATTCTGTAATATGGAGACCAGAATTGAGCTGCATAATCTAGGTGAGGCCTTACTAATGATGTATAAAGCTGCAGTATGACCTCTGGACTTCTGTTGCTTACACTTCTTGATATAAATCCCAGTAATCTATTTGCCTTATTACGCACGCTTAGGCATTGCTGTCTTGGTTTAAGGTGGCTGCTTACCATAACCCCCAAGGCCTTTTCGCAATCTGTATGGCTAAGTTCTACATTATTTAACTTATAAGTGCTAGGGTTATGGACACTCCCGAGCTTCAGAACCTTGCATTTATCTACATTGAACTGCATCTGCCATTTTTCTGACCAAGAGTAGAGTTTGTCTAAATCCTCCTGAAGTTCCCTAACATCTACGTTTGAATCAGTTATCCTACCTATCTTCGTGTCATCGGCGAATTTGCTCATATAACTAGTAATTCCTTCATCATGATCATTGATATATATTATAAACAACAACGGGCCCAAGACTGATCCCTGTGGAACGCCACTTGTTACTGATCCCCACTCGGATTTAAACCCATTTATGGACCCTCTCTGCTTCCTGTCTGTGAGCCATGATTCGATCCACGAGAGCAACCTTCCCCCAATGATATGAGCAGCTACTTTCTTCAACAGTCTTTGGTGCGGAACTCTATCAAATGCCTTACTAAAATCTCAGTAAATAATATCAAATTCTTTATCGTAGTCAACAGCCTCAAAAGCTTTACTGAAGAAAGTTAATAAATTAGTTAGACAAGACCGGCCTCTTGTGAATCCATGCTGAGTATCATTAATCAAGCTATGCTTATCGAGATGGCTTCTTATAATCTGAGCTATAATTGACTCTAGTAATTTGCCTACAATTGAGGTCAGGCTTATTGGGCGGTAATTTGACGGTAACGACTTGTCCCCTGTTTTAAAAATAGGAATTACATTAGCCATCTTCCACATATCAGACACTACACCTGTTTGAAGAGATAAATTAAAAATATTAGTTAATGGTTCACAGACTTCCATTTTGCATTCCTTTAGAACCCTTGAAAAAACCTCATCAGGACCCGGTGACTTACTTTGCTTCAGTCGGTCTATCTGCTTCACAACCATTTCACTAGTGACTGTGATGTTACATAATTTATCTTCTTCTGGCCCACTATAAAATTAATTACGGGAATATTATTAGTGTCTTCCTGTGTAAAAACCGAGAGAAAATAATTATTTAAAATCGAGCACATTTCATTCTCTTTATCAGTAAGATGCCCATAGTTATTTTTAAGGGGACCTATCTTATCTCTGACTTTTGTTCTATATACCTGGAAAAAACTTTTTGGGTTAGTTTTAGATTCCCTAGCAACTTTAATTTCATAGTCCCTTTTAGCTTTTCTTATCCCTTTTTTAATGTCCCTCTTAATGTCAATATACTGATTCATAAGATGACCCTCGCATCTTTTGATACGCCTATAAATTCCTTTCTTATGCCCTAGTAGATATTTCAGCCTATTATTCATCCATTTTGGGTCATTTCTATTTGATCTAATTTCCTTATAAGGGATAAACGTTCTTTGAGCAGCATATATTGTGTTCAGAAAACTGTCATATTGATAGCTCTCTTCGTTACCTCAGTCAACAGATGATAAGTGTTCTCTAAGCCCATCGTAATCTGCTAAGCGAAAATCTGGGACTGTTACTGAGTTATCCCTACTATCATACTTCCATTCAATTCTAAATGTAATTGATTTGTGGTCGCTAGCACCCAGGTTCTCTGAAACTTCTAAATTATTAACAAGGGATTCATTGTTTGCCAGAACTAAGTCAAGGAGGTTATTACCCCTTGTAGGTTCTGTCACAAGCTGCTTCAAAAAACAATCCTGAACTACTTCTAAGAAGTCGTATGATTCTAAATTCCCAGTCAAGAATTTCCAATCAATATGACTAAAGTTAAAGTCTCCTAGAATTACTACATTATCGTGCCTTGTGGCCCTAACAATTTCCTCCCATAGTAGTCTCCCCTGGTCCCTATCTAAATTTGGGGGACGGTATATCACACCTAAAATTAATTTTTCATGCCCCTCTGAAAATTCTATCCAAACAGACTCTGTATGTGTTACTTCAGACTTAATACCCGTTTTTATGCAACAGTTCAAGCGATCTCGGACATACAATGACACCCCACCCCCCTTCCCGATACTACCATCTACTTGGAACAATTTAAAACCCTGAATGTGACATTCAGCAGGCATGTCCCGACTTTTTGAATTAAACCACGTCTCAGTAATGGCAAATATACATCTATGTTACCTGCACTAGCAACTAGTCTCAACTCGTTCATCTTATTCCTAGCACTGCGACTATTTGTGTAATAAATACTTAAAGACCCTCCTCTCTCTTTACCCTTCCTGCTCCTTTCTGTTATTCCACTAAACCTATTACTGTCCTTGTCAATTAGTGCCACTGGCTTTCCAATATCCACCTCATTTTGCCTATTACTAGTTCTCCTAGTACTCATATTACTACCCTGAGACTTCACAGTTTTCCCGCAAAAACCCATACCACTAACTATTCCTAGTTTAAAGACCTAACAGCTCCCTCCACTGCGTTGGCCAGTGCTCCCACCCCACACCTAGATAAGTGAACCCCATCCCTGGCATACATGTCATTTCTGCCATAGAAGAGGTCCCAGTTGTCAACGAATGTTACCGCATTTTCCTTACAGTATTTGTCCAGCCAGCAATTGACACCAATTGCTCTGGACAACCATTCATTTCCAACTCCTCTCCTTGGCAAAATGCCACATATGACAGGTTTCCCACCCTTCCTCCTAATTATCTCTATTGCTGACCTATACCTGCTAATCAGGTCCTCACTCCTACGTCTGCCAACATCGTTGCCTCCAGCACTGAGACAGATAATAGGATTGCTCCCATCACCTTTCATGATGTCATCCAGACGGCTAACAATATCCTTCATCCCAGCCCCAGGAAAACACACTCTCTGCCTCCTACTCCTATCCTTCAAGCAGAATGCCCTATCCATGTACCTAATCTGGCTATCCCCAACAACAACAATGTTTTTACCTTCCTTGGGGTCGTCCGTCGTGATGCTCCGAGTAGTCGACTCACATTCGCCAGGCAGCATTACGCCACTTGTAGAATTCGTCAAGACGTTCTCGATGGTCTTCTTTGGGGTTTCTAGGGATGTCTCACTCACGTCTGTCAATGCTTCCTTGGTGCTCGTAGTGGTATTCCCAGTAGAACACTCACATTCGTCAGGTAGCACCGAGAATGAGTTGGAAGTTTCCACGGTAGTCTTCTGGTTTCTCGTTGTTTCTGCCTCTCCAACCGTTTTCTTGATCTTCAACTTGGTTCCATGTTGCCCGGCCACTGACCAAGCTCCCCTCTTAACCTGGGGACTCACAACAGGGGGATTAGTACGAATACTCTTGTTCTCCTCCGTTAATCGCCGTATCTCCAGCTTAGCAACTCTGAGCTCTTCTCTCAGCTGCTGGTAAAGCTGCTCAAGAGAGGGCATCCTGGTTCAGATTCACAGAGAGCACACAAACAGGTCTTCACAGAGCTAAGTACACGTCACCGACAGAGCTAAGTACACGTCACCGTACTTGGGAATCTACATTGATAAAAAGCTGACCTTTCAGAAACTGGCCGAGTATGTCAGGTCCCGTGCTCTACTCAGACTCAACGCCATGAGAGCCATGACGAGGCACCGTGCAGGGGCAAGCAAAGATGTACTTCGCTTGTACTATATACAAGCTATACGCTCGCTCATTGACTAGGTGCACCGGCGTTAGCTCATCTCTTCCCGCAGAGCAGGCAAAGGGTGGAGATCGTACAAAACCAGGCGATAAGAACTATGCTTGGGGCCCCCATCTGGACCAACACAGTATGTCTCAGATCTGAGGCCCGGCTTCCTTCCTTGGCTGACAGAGTAAGATACATAAACGCCTGCAAAGTAGCCACGATTCTGCACCAGCAGCAAGGTACCCCACTATGGAGACGGATATTGACAGCCATGGCACAAGATCCCACACTCTTCACGGACTACTCCTGGATTTGTTCGTTTTGTGCTGCTGGGCGGAAGCTGCTGCCTATACAACTACTCCTTGAGAAGAGTTGTGACCTTCCTGTTGCTGGGTACCATCCACCACCTCCCTGGCACCCAGATCCAGCCGATGTTTGCATGATGCAGCTACCCATCTCTAAGCGTCTCTGCAGTTAAGACACCCTCAGCAATCATGCTGAGACAAGCATGGCACTGGTAGAGGGAGGCACATGTGCACTGTATTTCACAGATGGTTCTGTCGATTCTGACAGGAAGAGAGCAGCAGCTGGACTGTACCACAATGGTCACACACAAGGCTAGCGACTCCCTGACCACTGCACGATCCTTCAAGCTGAGCTGGTAGCGATTCAGCAGGCATTGTCACATGCCCTACGACATCGATTCCGACCTGTCATACATGTTGATTGCACTTCTGCAATCAATGCCCTCTCCCATCCTCAACCACAGGACAATGTTCACCTCATCACATTGATCCTGAGCAGGATCGACATTGAACTGGATCCCCAGCCATGCTGGCATCCGGGGAAATGAGGCGGCAGATGATGCAGCCAAGGCAGCAACAGACTATCCACATGTTTGGATTACTGTCCCCATCAGCCTACGACAGACCAAACTGGTGGCCGCCAGAACCATGAAACTTATGGGGGAGGTCTTATGTGATACCCCATCTCAACAGTGGTACCGAGCAGCGACTCAGGGAGAGCCCCCTCTATATGATAGAAGCTGGTCCAGAGCGCAGTGTGCCGCCATCCATCGGCTTCGTTTGGGCTTTCCCACAGCCAAGATGATGGTAGACAAGGCTTAGGAGATGTGCCAGTACTATCAGCACGTTGTCCAGCGGCCCCTAACACACTATCTTCTGGAGTGCGAAGTTACTGAGACACTCCGCAGGGAAGTAGGAGTGATATTCCCTCCCGAAGAGGAACCAGAGATGACTGCGGCCACACTAGTGTACCATGGAGTCAACGAACTAGACAAGCTGTTACCCGTGATGACGACATATCCTCCTCCTCACTAGTGTCCATAGTTAGGGGTACATATGATGTCGCTTATGAGATGCACCAGTTGAACTGACCAGAAGAGTGCTTGAGCAGCATACGTCGCATCATTGTAGAAACCTTTCTCCATCGGGAGCCAGAGACGTGTCATCGCAAGATTGAGACCCGTGCCAGGTCTACGGTCTTGTCGAACATTATACATACATACACCACAGGCAGATCTGTTTGTGACTTGAAAAAGCCCACTGTGTGGGCGAAACGTTGCAAATAAAGGATCACATTATTCTGCATATGTGTTTATATTTCCAGAACTTTACCTCCTATGAAAGTTAAGACACATGTGCAACATCTGGATATCTTTATTGTAGACGTTTCGCCATCCAGTGGCTTTATCAATACAGATTCTAGGACATAGAATCTGTATTGATAAAGCCACTGGATGGCGAAACGTCTACAATAAAGATATCCAGATGTTGCACATGTGTCTTAACTTTCATATTGTCGGTATTTTATACCTTTCTTGCACAACTTGTCAGACACTGCAACATCATGGAATCTTGGTTCAGAGGACATCTACAAGACCTTCTTCACGGCTGCTGCAACTAACCCATCTCTTTGGGAAGGACCTACTTCCACTGGGGAATCCCGCCTACCAGTGACTGCCCTCGTCTGCTGCCCGTCCCTTCCACTGACGCCTATAAAAACGCCAGTCTTCTTGCCTTTGCTCCAGACTCTCCTCCACCACGATGCTGTGAACACTAACTCCAAGGCCGAGGGACTGATTACCTCATCTTTTGTATATAGTTCTTCTGTCTTCCTATTATGTCCTAGAATCTGTATTGATAAAGCCACTGGATGGCGAAACGTCTACAATAAAGATATCCAGATGTTGCACATGTGTCTTAACTTTCATATTGTCGGTATTTTATACCTTTCTTGCACAACTTTACCTCCTATACCAATGAGCTGCCACTTTTCTTAAGAGTCTCTTGTGAGGTACTCTATCGAAGGCTTTACTAAAATCCATCCAGAAATAACTCAGGTAAGAACCAGAAATAATGGATTTAAGTTGGATAAATTTAGATTTAGAAAGGACATAGGTAAGTACTGGTTTTCTAACAGAGTTGTAGATGCGTGGAACAATCTTCCCAGTGGGGTGATAGAGGTTAGCTTTAAGAAGAGACTGGACAAATATATGAGTGGGAGGGGCTGGGTTTGATTGGTGTCATTGGGTACGGGAGTTATTTCTTGGGTAGCTTAAGGTAGAGGTCGTTTTGATAAGGACCTGCCTCGCATGGGCCAGTAGGCCTTCTGTAGTGTTCCTCCATTCTTATGTTCTTATGTTCAAATAAACAATATCAAATTCCTTGTCACTGTCAACTGCCTCAAATGATCTATTGAAGAACGTCAGTAAGTTTGTCAGGCAGTAACGACCTCTCGTGAATCCATGCTGAGATTCATTTATCAAGTTATGCTCTTCAAGGTGACTTCTAATAGTATCAGCTATAATTGATTCTAATAACTTGCCCACTATAGATGTCAGGCTTACCGGACGGTAATTTGAAGGAACCGACTTATCCCCTGATTTGAATGTAGGAACCACATTAGCCATCTTCCACAACTCTGGCACAACACCGGTAAGGATGGACGCATTAAATACACTCGTTAATGGCTGACTAAGCTCCATCTTGCATTCCCTAAGTACCCTGGAAAACAGCTCACCTGGTCCCGGGGACTTATTTTGCTTCAGTTTGTCAATCTGTTTAAAAACCATATCCCTCGTGACAGTAATATTAGTTAATTTAAATTCATCAGGAACTAAATAATTGTTAATTACTGGAATCTCATTCACATCTTCCTGTGTAAAAACTAACAAAAAATAGTCATTAAATAAGGAACACATTTCCAGTTCATTATCCGTCAGCTGTCCATTCCCAATTTTCAGAGGTCCTACTTTTTCCTTCACCTTCGTCCTATACACTTTAAAGAACCCCTTTGGATTAGTCTTTGATTCATTAGCAACTCTAATTTCATAGTCACGTTTAGCCTTTCTAATCGCCTTTTTTACTTCTCTTTACAGCTGAACATATTGGTCAGTAAGGTTAACCTCTCCTCTTCTGATGCGCCTATAAATTCCCCTTTTCTCCCCTAATAGATACTTTAGCCTCCTGTTAACCCATTTGGGATCGTTATTATTAGACCTAATTTCTCTCTGGGGAATGTATTCACTCTGGGCACGGTGTACATTATTAAGAAAACAATCATAAAAGGCGATCCCTTCATTATCATAAGTATGATCATCGTCAAAAAAATCATTAGCTAGATAACCCCAATCAAGGTTAGACAGGTGTTCCTTAAGTCCATATAATCGGCAGAACGGAAATCAGGGATTTTTACTGTATTATCATTATTCTTGCATTCCCAGTTAATGCTAAAAGTGATGGATTTGTGATCACTTGCGCCAAGCTCTTCAGTGATTTCCAGATTATCGAGGAGTGTTTCCTTATTTGACAAGACTAGGTCAAGCAAATTATTACCCATTGTAAGCTCTGTTATGCACTGTTTCAGAAAACAGCCCTGAACTGTTTCTATAAAATCATTTGACTCTAGATTACATGTCAAAGAATTCCAATCAATTTGACTAAGGTTAAAATCCTCTACTATGATTATGTTATTGTGTCTAGAAGCCCTAACAATTTCGTCCCAAAGAAGTCTCCCTCTATCGTGATCCAAGCCAGGAGGTCGGTATATTGAACATTGAAATGGTATAAAATACCGACAGGTTGTTAGGTAAGACACATATGCAACAGTCAGGTATCTTTATTTCGAAACGTTTCTCCTACACAGTAGGCTTCTTCAGTCGAGTACAGAAAAGTTGATAGAAGCAGAAGAGACTTGAAGACGATGTAATCAGTCCATCACCCTTAAAGTTATGAGGTGGTCAGTCCCTCAGTCTGGAGAAGAGCATTGTTCCGTAGACTGAAACAATATGGAGTAGAAGTGACAGGATTGAGCCTTATATGGTCACTTTGGGAGGTCAGGTCCCTCTCAAATCCGGCCGTTCTCACTAGTAGAGGTTGTCGAAGTTGATTTCGACATCGTCTTTAAGTCTCTTCTGCTTCTATCAACTTTTCTGTACTCGACTGAAGAAGCCTACTGTGTAGGCGAAACGTTTCGAAATAAAGATACCTAACTGTTGCACAGGTCGGTATATTACACCTAGAATTAGTTTTTCTTGACCCTCTACAAACTCTACCCAAAGAGATTCTGTTACTGTTCCTTCTATTTTTATACCTGTTTTTATGGAACAATTAATATTTTCTCGAACATATAATGCAACTCCTCCCCCATTCCCATTACATCTATCCACATGGAACAAATTAAATCATTGAACATTACACTCAGCAATCATATCCCGACTCTTCAAATCATACCACGTTTCAGTTAATGCAATGATATTAAAGTTCCCAGCACATGCTACTAAACGTAGTTCATTAATTTTATTTCTTTCACTTCGACTGTTAGCATAAAATACCATCATATGTTTTTTCTTCTGCACATTTTTCCTGTTCATCTTTGTTTTTACACAATTTCTGAAATTATCGTTACGCAGAGGTACTCCATGACAGTTACTAGTCAATATATCCATACTCATTATTTATCATTTCTAAAGCCATACCTCTAACTAATCCTAGTTTAAAGTCCTAACAACCCCCTCAACTGAGCTAGCAAGAAAACCCACACCTTCCCTGGATAAGTGAACCTCATCCCTGGCATACATGTCATTTCGGCCATAGAAGTTGTCCCAGTTGTCAATGAATGGTACTGCATTATCCTTACAGTGTTTATCCAGCCAACAATTAATACCAATTGCTCTGGACAACCATTCATTACCAACACCTCTTCTTGGCAAAATGCCTCATGTAACAGGGCCTCCCCTTCTTCCTAATTATGTCTATAGCTGTCCTGAACTTTCTAACTAAATCCTCACTTCTACACTTGCCTACATCATTGCCTCCAGCACTGAGGCAGATAATAGGATTATCCCATTACCGTTCATGATGTTATCAAGCAGGCTAACAATGTCCTCCATCCCAGCCCCGGGAAAGAAAACCCTCTGTCTCCTATTCCTGTCCTTCAAGCAGAATGCGCTATCCATGAATCTAACCTGGCTATCCCCAACAACAACAATATTCTTACCTTCCTTGGTGTCGTTCGTCGTGACGTTCCCGGTAGTCGACTCACATTCGTCGGGTAGCACGGAGAATGCATTAGATGTTTCCACAACAGTCTCTTTCTTCTTCATCATTTCTGTCTTTCCATTCTTCTTGATCGTCAACTTCTTTCCACGCTATCCAGCCACTGACCATGTTTCCTTCTTGACCTGAGGACTCAAAACAGGAGGACTACTACGAATCCTCTTGTTTTCCTCAGTCAATCGCCGTATCTCCATCTTCGTTACTCTCAATTCTTCTTTAAGCTGCTGGTAAAGTTGTTCGACGGAGGCCATTTTGGTTCAGCCCACGGAGAGCACACAAGACACTCCTTCACAGAGTTAAGTACAGATCACCACTGAGTTAAGTGCAGGTCACCACTGAGTTAAGTACAGGTCACCACTCAAGTGCTGGTCACTACTCCAGTTAAGTACAGGTCACTACTCCAGTTAAGTACAGGTCACTACTGATTGAAGTACAGGTCACCACTGGTTAAGTTCAGGTCACCACATAAGTAAATAATATCAAATTCTTTATCGTGATCAACAGCCTCAAAAGCTTTACTGAAGAATCTTAATAAATTAGTTAGACAAGAACGGCCTCTTGTGAATCCATGCTGAGTATCATTAATCAAGCTATGCTTATCGAGATGGCTTCTTAAAATCTCAGCTATAATTGACTCTAGTAATTTGCCTACAATTGAGGTCAGGCTTATTGGGCGGTAATTTGAAGGTAACGACTTGTCTCCTGCTTTAAAAATAGGAATTACATTAGCCATCTTCCACATATCAGACACTACACCTTTTTGAAGAGATAAATTAAAAATATTAGTTAATGGTTCACAGAGTTCCATTTTGCATTCCTTAAGAACCCTTGAAAAAAGCTCATCGGGACCCGGTGACTAATTTTGCTTCAGTCGGTCTATTTGTTTCATAACCATTTCACTAGTGACTGTGATGTTACATAATTTATCTTCTTCTGGCCCACTATAAAAATTAATTACCGGAATATTATTAGTGTCTTCCTGTGTAAAAACCGAGAGAAAATAATTATTTAAAATCGAGCACATTTCATTCTCTTTGTCAGTAAGATGCCCATAGTTATATTTAAGGGGACCTATCTTATCTCTAACTTTCGTTCTATAGACCTGGAAAAAACTTTTTGGGTTAGTTTTCGAATCCCTAGCAACTTTAATTTCATAGTCCCTTTTAGCTTTTCTTATCTCCTTTTTAACGTCCCTCTTAATGTCAATATACTGATTCATAAGATGACCCTCACCTCTTTTGATACGCCTATAAATTCCTTTCTTATACCCTAGTAGGTATTTCAGCCTATTATTCATCCATTTTGGGTCATTTCTATTTGATCTAATTTCTTTATACGGGATAAGCGTTCTTTGAGCAGCATGTATTGTGTTCAGAAAACTGTCATATTGATAGCTCTCTTCGTTACCCCAGTCAACAGATGATAAGTGTTCTCTAAGCCCATTGTAATATGCTAAGCGAAAATCTGGGACTGTTACTGAGTTGTCCCTACTATCATACTTCCATTCTATGCTAAAGGTAATTGATTTGTGATCGCTTGTGCCAAGTTCCTCATTAATTTCGAAAATTAACAAGGGTTTCCTTGTTTGCCAGAACGAAATCAAGTAGGTTATTTCCCCTTGTAGGTTCTGTCACAAACTTCTTCAAAAAACATTCCTGAACCACTTCTAAGAAATCATTTGATTCTAAATTCCCAGTCAAGAAATTCCAATCAATGTGACTAAAGTTAAAGCCCCCTAGAATTATTATATTATCGTGCCTTGTGGCCTTAACAATTTCCTCCCACAGTAATTTCCCTTGGTACCTATCTAAGTTTGGGGGACGGTATATCACTCCTAGAATCAATTTTTTATGCCCCTCTGAAAATTCTATCCAGACAGACTCTGTATGTGTTACCTCAGACTTAATACCCATTTTTATGCAACAGTTCAAGTAATCTCGGGCATACAATGCCACCCCACTTCCCTTACCGATATTTCTATCTGCTTGGAACAATTTAGAACCCTGAATGTGACATTCCGAAGGCATGTCCCGACTTTTGGAATTAAACCATGTCTCAGTGATTGCAAATACATCAATGTTACCTGCACTAGCAACTAATCTCAACTCATCCATCTTATTCCTAGCACTACGGCAGTTATCATAATATAATTTTAAAGACCCTCCTCTCTCTTTACCCTTCCTGCTCGTATCTGTTTTTTCACTAAACCTATTACTGTCTTTGTCGCCTAGTGCCATTTGCTTTCCAATATCCACCTTATTCTGCCTATTACTAGTTCCCCTAGAACTCATAGTATTACTACACTGGGACTTCACTGTATTCACGCCAAAACCCATACCACTATCCATCCCCAGTTTAAAGACCTAACAGGTCCCTCCACTGCCGTTGCCAGTGCCCCCACCCCAGACCTAGATAAGTGAACCTATTCATTTAAAAAAATTTTTTTGATACAGTAAAACAACTTTCGATAAAGAATTATCCCCAAAATGCTGACGGATGTGTCTATAAGATTCCTTGTAAAATTTGCGATAAAGTTTATTGCAGTCAAAGTGGTAAAAATCTCGAACTAAGATTAAAACAACATAAATATAGCATTAGAACTGGACAAGATTCCAATGCTTTATTTATTCATGTAAGAGATTTTAACCATCCAATTGATTTTCAAAAAGTTGAAAAAGTAGTATCAAGCAAGTCCATGGTCGACAGGAATATAATTGAATCTTGCTTCATAAAAAAGCAGTTTTGACAATAATATGAATATTTCCTTTGGTTTATATAAATTAGATCCGTTTATAATTAATAGAATTTGGGAAGAATTAAATAACACGTCGGACAAATAATAAATTTTAAAATTCTTAATTCTTGGGTAGAATATTTTGTTGGTGGGCTGTGTGAACGACCTGTCCAGTTGGGCCAGCTGGCGTGCTGCAGTGTTCCCTTTCTTATGAGCCGCGCGTCAGGTGTTGCTTTGTTGTGGGATGTGATAGTGAGGTGTGGGCTAGACCCTTTATATGTCTTCCTTTGATACATTTCTTTCATTGTTCCTTGATAATGCGAGTAGTCTCGAAAGCGCTTGGAATTTCTCTATTCTTTCACAGTGGTTGTTTTGCATATTTTGAAATCACCTGTTTATTGTGATCTTATTGTATATATATATATATATATATATATATATATATATATATATATATATATATATATATATATATATATATATATATATATATATATATATATATATATATATATATATATATATATATATATATATATATATATATATATATATATATATAGAGATATATATAGATATATATATATATATATATATATAGGATGGGGTCCACCTCTGGTGTAAATTGTGGGACCCATAGCCTCGGAGAAGTGGATAAAAAGGCTTCAAGGAAGAATATTTGGATTTCTTCCTGAAGCCATTTGAATATTCCACTTCCCCTACCACCCCATCTTTTAAACTATTTTTTTTTTTTACCAATAGGAATATTTTATTACATAATATGATACAGAAGATTTAAGAGATACATTGTTGATATAAAGGTGGCATATACGGTACATGTTGTTACGTGTGTATCACCGATTATAAGGCGAAAATCTCATCCAGCTCCTCAGAGCTGGGGCGTGTGCCAAAAATGCAGCATGCATTACCCCTTTGAACAGCCGCACTGAGCCGCTGGAACAGAAAACTAGCTGCCCTGGGATCCCTAGTTACCCTGATGAGTCTTTTTCCCAGCTCCTTAAGGAAATTAGATGCACTCTTTCCCCATGAGCCAAGGGTCTCTGAGCCTATGGGAACAAACATATAATGATGGGCAAGTTCTCCATATTTTCTAGACTTTTGGGACTCCCTAAAGCTGGCAGCTGCCCCTCCTTCCTCCCTGGTGTATTGGAGATAGGTATCAGCCAAGGTAGATGCACATGTATAGTCCCACACCACCTGCTTCCCATCTGTCCAGGCTTGAAGGGTGATACCATCTGGACGCTTCTGGCTGCCGTCAGATCTGCATAGTTGCGGTGGCTCCCTTACTGCTGGGCATCCAGCTGTTGTGAGGCTCCTCTTGATAATGTTATTAACCTCCTCATGTCTTGCAATCTTTCCCTCGGATTTACGGCACACAAGACCATGGTACCCGAATCGGTCTGCTGCTTCACTGCCACAAATACACCTGTGTTCGGCGAGAATAGGGGCGGCAAGTCGAAGGGCAACACCGATGCGGATGGTCTGTGGGTCGAGGCGTGTGCCAAGGCTGGAGTTGGGAACAGCCAACAGAAAGTCCCCAGCATGAGGGGCTCTCACTGCCAGCAGGCGGGCTCTATCCTTCCCTGACACACTCTGAAGCATCGTTGAGGCTATATTTTCCACTATTGGACCATCCCAGTGCGATTGTTTGTAGTTGTTGGGGGGAGCAGGTCTGGTTTCTGAGCCCGTTAGATTATCCCAGATCATTGCTCCGTCAATGAATTTTTGGTCTTGGACTCCTATCTTGTCCCTATGATGTTCATCGCTGCTACAAGCTCTCTGGATGCAATACACGAGGACAGAAAAGCAGGTAACGCAATCTGTGATGACTTGCGGACACCAATGCCTCCTAGTCTGACTGGAAGTGTAGCTTGGTTCCACTGCCCGTCTTCTAGATTAAGGTTAAGTACTTTCGTAAAAATCTGCCTCAGAATACTGTCATATTCGTGCAGTATAGGGTTATCATATGAAGGTGCACATCTTAGGAAATACGTCAACCTGGGCAGACTCAAGCACTTTGTGAGAAGGTACAAGGCATCGTGGGTGTCCAGATTGCCAATTCGTTGTTCCATTCTCCTTAACTCTTCCAATTTCTTCCTGAGAATTGTGTCAATGGCATTGCTTCCCAGAGGTGCTCCTAGCAAGACACTATTTGTGGGGGCAATGACTGCTGCTCCTGGTAGTTTTGATCTCACTGCATTTATCACTTGTTGACTGACTGAGATGATTTCACATTTGGATGGATTCAGGATGAGACCCATTTCCTGTCCCCGTGTCATTACCTGTGTAAGGTCATGTAGGAGGGACTCTTTTGTACCTGCTAGTGTGCCATCATCTAGGAACCAGATGTTTAGCTCGCTGGTCAGTCTGACTGTGATTTCCCTAACTGCATATATATATATATATATATATATATATATATATATATATATATATATATATATATATATATATATATATATATATATATATATATATATATATATATATATATATATATATATATATATATATATATATATATATATATATATATATATATATATATATACATATATATATGCAATAAGATCACAGTAAACAGGTGATTTCAGAATATGCAAAACAACCACTTTGAAAGAATAGAGAAATTCCAAGCGCTTTCGTGACTACTCACATTATCAAGGAACTATGAAAGTAAAGCATCCAAGGAAGCTATATAAGGGGTCTGGCCAGCACCTCACTATCAGATCCCACAACGGTTAAACACCTGACGCGCGCCGACCCAACTTGGATAGGTCCTTTGCACAACTCACCCCACAAACTATTCTACCCAAGAAAATTTAAAAATTATTTGTCCAGTGTATTATTAAATTCTTCGCACAACTCACCCCACAAACTATTCTACCCAAGAAAATTTAAAAATTATTTGTCCAGTGTATTATTAAATTCTTCCCAAATTCTATTAATTATAAATGGATCTAATTTATATAAACCAAAGGAAATATTCATATTATTGTCAAAACTGCTTTTTATGAAACAAGATTCAATTATATTCCTGTCGACCATGGACTTGCTTGATACTACCTTCTCAACTTTTTGAAAATCAATTGGATGGTTAAAATCTCTTACATGAATAAATAGAGCATTGGAATTTATGTTGTTTTAATCTTAGTTCGAGATTTTTACCAGTTTGACCGTAATAAACTTTATCGCAAATTTGGGAAGAATTTAATAATACACTGGACAAATAATTTTTAAATTTTCTTGGGTAGAATAGTTTGTGGGGTGAGTTGTGCAAAGGACCTATCCAAGTTGGGTCGGCGCACGTCAGGTGTTTAACCGTTGTGGGATCTGATAGTGAGGTGCTGGCCAGACCCCTTATATAGCTTCCTTGGATGCTTTATTTTCATAGTTCCTTGATAATGTGAGTAGTCACGAAAGCGCTTGGAATTTCTCTATTCTTTCAGAGTGGTTGTTTTGCATATATATATATATATATATATATATATATATATATATATATATATATATATATATATATATATGTATGTATATATATATATATATATATATATATATATATATATATATATATATATATATATATATATATATATATATATATATATATATATATATATATATATATATATATATATATATATATATATATATATATATATATATATATATATATATATATATATGTATGTATATATATATATATATATATATATATATATATATATATATATATATATATATATATATATATATATATATATATATATATATACATTGGATTTAGAAAGACACGTAAGCAAACATTATGACATATTTATTAGAAAACGTTTCGGTCCTGGGACCTTGATCAGTTCTAATATACAGATGTATGCATGTATAATGTTCGCCAAGACCATAGTCCTGGCACGGGTCCCAATCTTGCGATGACCTGTCTCTGGCTCCCGATGGAGAAAGGTTTCCACAATGATGCGACGCATGCTGCTCAAGCGCCCCTCTGGTCAGTTCAACTGGTGCATCTCAAAAGCGACACCATATGTAACTATGGACACTAGCGAGGAGGAGGATATGTCATTATTACAGGTAACAGCTTGTCTGGTTCGTTGACCCCATGGTACACTAGTGTGGCCGCAGTCATCTCTGGGTCCTCTTCGGGAGGGAATATCACCCCTAGTTGCCTGCGGAGTGTCTCAGTAGCTTCGCACTCTAGAAGGTAGTGTGTTAGGGGCCGCTGGACAACGTGCTGACAGTAATGGCACATCTCCTCCTCAGCCTTGTCTACCATCATCTTGGCTGTGGGGAAAGCCCAAACGAAGCCGATGGATGGCGGTACACTGCGCTCTGGACCAGCTTTTATCATATGGAGGGGGTTCTCCCTGAGTCGCTGCTCGGTACCACTGTTGAGATGGGGTATCACCTAAGACCTCCCCCATAAGTTTCGTGGCTCTGGCAGCCACCAGTTTGGTCTGTCGTAGGCTGATTGGGACAGTAATCCCAACATGTGGATAGTCTGTTGCTGCCTTGGCTGCTTCATCTGCCGCCTCATTTCCCCGGATGCCAGCATGGCTGGGGATCCAGTTCAATGTCGATCTATTAATTTGTCAGCCCTTACAAATACTATAACTGTCTGCTAATCCAAGGAATGAGTAACCAGTTGGAAATGTTCTAAGCTTCTTTGAACTTCCGGAACGTTCATGGATACACCACAGTTCATGAGTTTACAGAACAGCTGGTGACGTGTACTTAGCTCAGTGGTGACGTGTACTTAGCTCAGTGGTGACGTGTACTTAGCTCTGTGAAGACCTGTTTGTGTGCTCTTGAGTGGTGACCTGTACTTTGAGTGCTGACCTGTACTTAACTCTGTGAAGAAGTGTCTTGTTTGCTCCCGTGGACTGAACCAAGGTGCCCTCCATCGAGCAACTTTACCAGCAACTTAAGGAAGAATTGAGGGCAGCGAAGATGGAGATACGGCGATTGACCGAGGAAAACAAGAGGATTCGTAGTAGTCCTCCTGTTTCGAGTCCTCAGGTCAAGAAGGGATCGTGGTCAGTGGCTGGACAGCAGGGGACGACGAAGTTGACGATCAAGAAGACGAATGGAAAGCCAGAAACGATGAAGAAGAAAGAGACTGCTTTGGAAACTCCCGTGGAAACCTCCAACGCATTCTCGGTGCTACCCGACGAATGTGAGTCTACTACTGGGATCGTCACGACGAACGACAACAAGGAAGGTAAGAATATTGTTGTTGTTGGGGATAGCCAGGTTAAATACATGGATAGGGCATTCTGCTTGAAGGACAGGAGTAGGAGACAAAGGGTATGCTTTCCTGGGGCTGGGATGGAGGACATTGTTAGCCGGCTTGACAACATCATGAACGGTAATGGGATCAATCCTATTATTTGCCTCAGTGCTGGAGGCAATGATGTAGGCAAGCGTAGAAGTGAGGATTTAGTTAGAAAGTTCAGGACAGCTATAGACATGATTAGGAAGAAGGGGGGGCGCCCTGTTATATGTGGCATTTTGCCAAGAAGAGGTGTTGGTAATGAATGGTTGTCCAGAGCAATTGGTATTAATTGTTGGCTGGATAAACACTGTAAGGATAATGCAGTACCATTCAATGACAACTGGGACAACTTCTATGGCCGAAATGACATGTATGCCAGGGATGGGGTTCACTTATCCAGGGCAGGTGTGGGTTTTCTTGCTAACTCAGTTGAGGGGGTTGTTAGGACTTTAAACTAGGATTAGTTAGAGGTATGGGTCTAGAAATGATTAATAATGAGTATGGATATATTGACTTATGCTCTGATATTAAGAATCTTAATAGTAACTGTCATGGAGTAACTCTGGGTAATGATAATTTCAGAAATTGTGTAAAAACAAAGATGAATAGGAAAAATGTGCAGAAGAAAAAACATATGATGGTATTTTATGCTAACAGTCGAAGTGCAAGAAATAAAATTAATGAACTACGTTTGGTAGCATGTGCTGGGAACTTTGATATCATTGCATTAACTGAAACGTGGTATGATTTAAAGAGTCGGGATATGACTGCTGAGTGTAATATTCAGGGATTTAAGTTATTCAATGTGGATAGATGTAATGGGAAGGGGGGAGGAGTTGCATTGTATGTTCGAGAAAATATTAATTGTTGCATAAAAACAGGTATAAAAATAGATGGAGCAGTAACAGAGTCTGTTTGGGTAGAGTTCGTGGAGGGTCAAGAAAAACTAATTCTAGGTGTAATATACCGACCTCCAGGCTTGGATCACGATAGAGGGAGACTTCTTTGGGACGAAATTGTTAGGGCTTCTGGACACAGTAACGTAGTCATAGTAGGGGACTTTAACTTTAGCCAAATTGACTGGAATTCTTTGACAGGTAATCTAGAGTCCAGTGACTTCATGGAAACAGTTCAGGACTGTTTTCTGAAACAGAGTGTAACTGAACCTACCAGGGGTAATAATTTGCTAGACCTAGTCTTGTCAAATAAGGAAACACTCGTGAATAATCTGGAGATCACTGAAGAGCTTGGCGCAAGTGATCACAAATCCATCACCTTTAGCATTAATTGGGAATGCAAGAATAATGATAATACAGTAAAAATCCCCGATTTTCGTTCTGCCGATTATAATGGACTTAGGGAACATCTGTCTAATCTTGATTGGGGTTATCTAGCTAATGATTTTATTGACGATAATCATACTTATGAATATGAAGGGATCTGCTTTTATGATTGTTTTCTTAATAATGTACACAGTGCCCAGAGTATATACATTCCCCAGAGAGAAATTAGGTCTAATAATAACGATCCCAAATGGGTTAACAGGAGGCTAAAGCATCTATTAGGGGAGAAAAGGGGAATTTATAGGCGCATCAGAAGAGGAGAGGTTAACCTTACTGACCAATATGTTCAGCTTAAAAGAGAAGTAAAAAAGGCGATTAGAAAGGCTAAACGTGACTATGAAATTAGAGTTGCTAATGAATCAAAGACTAATCCAAAGGGGTTCTTTCAAGTGTATAGGACGAAGGTGAAGGAAAAAGTAGGACCTCTGAAATCTGGGAATGGACAGCTGACGGATAATGAACTGGAAATGTGTTCCTTATTTAATGACTATTTTTTGTCAGTTTTTACACAGGAAGATATAAATGAGATACCAGTAATTAACAATTATTTAGTTCCTGATGAATTTAAGTTAACTAATATTACTGTCACGAGGGACATGGTTATTAAACAGATAGACAAACTGAAACAAAATAAGTCCCCGGGACCCGATGAGTTGTTTTCAAGGGTACTTAAGGAATGCAAGATGGAGCTTAGTCAGCCATTAACGAGTGTATTCAATGCGTCCATCCTTACCAGTGTTGTGCCAGAGATGTGGAAGATGGCTAATGTGGTTCCTATATTCAAATCAGGGGATAAGTCCACTCCTTCAAATTACCGTCCAATAAGCCTGACATCTATAGTGGGCAAGTTATTAGAATCAATTATAGCTGACATTATCAGAAGTTACCTTGAAGAGCATAACTTGATAAATGAATCTCAGCATGGATTCACGAGAGGTCGTTCCTGCCTGACAAACTTACTGACGTTCTTCAATAGAACATTTGAGGCAGTTGACAGTGATAAGGAATATGATATTGTTTATTTGGATTTTAGTAAAGCGTTCGACAGAGTACCTCACAAGAGACTCTTAAGAAAAGTGGCAGCTCATGGTATAGGAGGTAAAGTTCTAGCATGGATTGAGGCATGGCTTACCAATAGAAAGCAGAGAGTTACCATTAATGGAGTGAAATCTGAATGGGGATTAGTCACTAGTGGCGTTCCACAAGGATCAGTTTTAGGCCCTCTCTTGTTCATAATTTACATTAATGACCTTGATGA
Organism: Cherax quadricarinatus; assembly: GCF_038502225.1. Classification (NCBI taxonomy): domain Eukaryota; kingdom Metazoa; phylum Arthropoda; class Malacostraca; order Decapoda; family Parastacidae; genus Cherax; species Cherax quadricarinatus. Next base: position 4,949,713 of record NC_091361.1, on the reverse strand, counting down.
AGGGATTACTAGTGACATGAGTAAGTTTGCTGATGATACAAAGATAGGCCGTATAATTCACTCTGAGGAGGATATCAATGAACTCCAGGACGATTTGAACAAATTAATGTCTTGGTCTGAGAAATGGCAGATGAAGTTTAATGTGGATAAGTGTAAGGTACTTGCCCTTGGTAATGAAAATAACCCTCGAAGCTATAATCTAGGTGAAGTAGAGCTTGGTCATACAGAATGTGAAAAAGACTTGGGAGTCATGGTAAGCAGAAATCTAAAGCCAAGACAGCAGTGCCTCAGTGTGCGCAACAAGGCCAACAGATTACTTGGATTTATCTCAAGAAGTATAAGTAACAGAAGTCCAAAAGTTATTTTACAGCTCTATACATCACTAGTGAGGCCTCATTTAGATTATGCTGCTCAGTTTTGGTCCCCTTACTACAGGATGGACATAGACTCATTAGAGAACATACAGAGAAGAATGACTAAAATGAAGATAGACTTAAAGCCTTAAATCTCCACTCTCTGGAGAGGCGTAGAATGAGGGGAGATATCATTGAAGTGTATAAGTGGATGACGGGCATAAACAAGGGAGACATTAATAAAGTACTGAGGGTGTCGAACCAGGTAAGAACCAGGAATAATGGATTTAAGTTGGATAAATATAGATTTAGAAAGGACATAGGTAAGTACTGGTTTTCTAACAGAGTTGTAGATGCGTGGAACAGTCTTCCCAGTGGGGTGATAGAGGCTAGGACCTTGGGTAGCTTTAAGAAGAGACTGGACAAATATATGAGTGGGAGGGGCTGGGTTTGATTGGTGTCAAGGGGTACGGGAGTTATTTCTTGAGTAGCTTTAGGTAGATGTCGTTTTGATAAGGACCTGCCTCGTATGGGCCAGTAGGCCTTCTGCAGTGTTCCTACATTCTTATGTTCTTATGTTCTTATGATCGATGTGATGAGGTGAACATTATCCTGTGGTTGAGGATGGGAGAGGGCATTGATTGCAGAGGTGGAATCAACATGTATGACAGGTCGGAGTCGATGTCGTAGGGCATGTGACAATGCCTGCTGAATCGCCACCAGCTCAGCTTGAAGGATCGTGCAGTGGTCAGGGAGTCGCCAGCCTTGTGTGTGACCATTGTGGTACAGTCCAGTTGCTGCTCTCTTCCTGTCAGGGTCGACAGAACCATCTATGAAATACACTGCACATGTGCCTCCCTCTGCCAGTGCCATGCTTGTCTCAGTATGATTGCTGAGGGTGTCTTGACTGCAGAGACACTTAGAGATGGGTAGCTGCATGATGCAAACATCGGCTGGATCTGGGCGCCAGGGAGGTGGTGGATTGTACCCAGCAACAGGAAGGTCACAACTCTTCTCACAGAGCAGCTGTACAGGCAGCAGCTTCCGCCCAGCAGCACAAAACGAACGAATCTAGGAGTAGTCCGTGAAGAGTGTGGGATCTTGTGTCATGGTTGTCAATATCCGTCTCCTTAGTGGGGTACCTTGCTGCCGGTGCAGAATCGTGGCCACTTTGCAGGCGTTTATGTATCTTACTCTGTCAGCCAAGGAACGAAGCCGGGCCTCAGATCTGAGACATACTGTGTTGGTCCAGATGGGGGCGCCAAGCATAGTTCTTATCGCCTGGTTTTGTACGACCTCCACCCTTTGCCTGCTCTGCGGGAAGAGATGAGCTAAAGCCGGTGCACCGTAGTCAATGAGCGAGCGTATAGCTTGTATATAGTACAAGTGAAGTACATCTTTGCTTGCCCCTGCACGGTGCCTCGTCATGGCTCTCATGGCGTTGAGTCTGAGTAGAGCACGTGACCTGACATACTCGGCCTGTTTCTGAAAGGTCAGCTTTTTATCAATGTAGATTCCCAAGTACAGGTAGGAGCCTGTCCACTCAAGTTCTATATCCTGAATACGTAATCTATTCACAAGAGATTTCTCGGCCGAGATCTTGAGGCATAGTTCCTTGCAAGACTGCGTAATTAGGTCCAAAGCTCTCTGAGCCTGTCGTTCTAAATTGCCTTTCCCATTCACTACTAGTGCAAGATCATCAGCATAGCTGAGGAGCTGTGTACCACTATGAAAGGGAAGGCTCTCAAGTTCCTGCATAAGGATGTTAAACAGGGTAGGACTGAGCACACCTCCTTGTGGCGTACCGTTTTCCAGGGTTTTAAAGGAAGAGTAGTGTCGAACCAGACCTTAGACGCCGACGGTGCCTAGAAGCCTCACTAATCGCCGTCACCAACACTATATAGAACGCAACACTGGAAACTACAAAATTTCAAAAACATTGGCATATATGATACTTAAGCACCACCAACCCAACAACACAGGAGTCGAGAGTAAGACACATGTGCAACATCTGGGTATCTTTATTGTAGACGTTTCGCCATCCAGTGGCTTTATCAATACAAATTCCAGGACATAACTTGAAGACAGTAGAACTATGTACAGAAGATGAGGTAATCAGTCCCTCAACCTAGGAGTAGGTGCGAACAGCACCATAGTCGTGGAGATTCTGAAGCAGAAGAAAGAATCCTGGCGCTTATATAGTAACGTCAGGTGAAGCAGACGTTACTATATAAGCGCCAGGATTCTTTCTTCTGCTTCAGAATCTCCACGACTATGGTGCTGTTAAGATACCCAGATGTTGCACATGTGTCTTACTCTCATCTTGTCGGTATTATATACCATTCGTACACAACACAGGAGTCACATGATTTCATCGTCTACCCGTCCTCATCAGAGGCAGAGGTTGTTTTGATAAGGACCTGCCTCGCATGGGCCAGTAGGCCTTCTACAGTGTTCCTCCATTCTTATGTTCTTATGACATTCCTCAGGTCACGTGCGTCACACCTCACTCTCCGCCTATATATATAATGCCTTTCTACCTCTGTATGTTAGAAGTGATCAAGGTCCCAGGACCGAAACGTTTTGTAATAAATATGTCATAGTGTTTGCTTACGTGTCTTTCTAAACCAACTTGTAGGTATTTATTACCAAAGTTTATACCATATATATATATATATATATATATATATATATATATATATATATATATATATATATATATATATATATATATATATATATATATATATATATATTATTATTATTATTATTTTTACTATGTGATTATTATTAACAAACATTTTCACCACCAACGGCTACATCGTTGTCTTGCCAGATGTGTGCTTATACTGTACTGCAGATGTTCGAGCTACAACATCCCAATCCGTCCTTTAGAGTGCAGGCACTGTACCTCACCTCCAGGAAGTACAGTGAATCCCTTCATAAGTGTTAACTCGCTACATACTCCAACAGGACTACTATACAAAAGGGTCACACACGCCTGTTGGATGTCCAATCCCTCGCATACAAGTATTCGTTTATCTCCTTTTCCGTTCCCTCTTTCGGGAGAGCGCTAAACCTGTAGGGGTCTTAGAGTGAATAGGGAAATGGAGACAGTTAGGTTAGCTTCAATGAAAGGAGGTATAAATTCAATTCCTTGGAACAAGATCCCTTCACTGATCTGAATGGAGTTACGTAAACTGAAAATGTGGCCACACTAGTCACCTATTCCGTCCACCTCACAATTCAATCGTTAGTTATTTTCTTACGAGTGTGGTGTTGTTGATTTGACAATTTTGCGTTAATGTGTTGCCAGCCTTGCTTGTTACCTGATAATATTGCCTCACCTGTCAACTAGTTCCATCACCACAAGAATAGTCATATATCGTCACTACTGCCCTCCAGTAGCTCACAAACAGCTCAGCAGTAACCCTTCCCTTCCCTCGTTGTCAGCCCCTAGAGCACCACATCAGAATATTTTATCTCTTCGTAAGCTGTGCACGGCTGCCTTGCAGAGCGGCTTATGGTGAAAGTTCAAAATTGTGGCACTTTTATGTCTTTGGGGATAGCATGGTCTGCCTCCAATTTCACCTCCACCAATCCCACTTCTCATCCCTTGAGACTCTTTAAAGTTTTAATTACATGACAACGTTTATCTTTACAGACCTATAATAATGGGGTGAGGCGACTCTCTCACCTCCTATCTCTGTGGTGTATCCCAAATCATTAACCAAACAGCAAATATGTCTCAAATGTTGTACATTCAAACTTTAAATAGATTTAAGGAGGAACGTATCAAGTTCTGAAGATTTTACTTGTGGAGGAGAAATAAAGACATATGCCATCAACAAGTATTCAGAAAGATATGGTTACATGACTCTATTTTGTTCACGAAACAAAGTCTATTAAAAAACAAATAATATTGAAGTATTACATTTCGCTCTTGTCAAATCAACCAAAATAGAACTGAAGTCATTCATTTGGAAATGCTTAGTACGAAAGAGGGTTGATAAAATGAGGGTAAAATATAAGTGCTACGAGGAAAGAGGGTTGAAAAATTTTGAGTGGTAAAAGGAAATTGAACTGATGTAAAATATCCGAGTTCGTACGTTGGGTAATAGGAGGCGAACAATAAAATCATCTAAATGAAATTTTAAATATGCGCAGGCAGATAAATATATCCAAGTATTACATCACCTCAGTCCTGTGTGCCTGAATACACGCAATAATAATAGAAGAGAGAGCAGCATTAGTGTTGAATGCAGTGAAATATTAGCATTAACCATATGATGGAAACAAACCATACCACGGACGGGGATAGAACCCGCGATCAGAGAGTCTCAAAACTCCAGACCGTCACGTTAGCCACTGGACCAGCTAGCCACCATAAGTTTCATCCAACTAGGTATATTTCTACACCATAGGAAGGTTAGCATAGGCACCACTGTGACCACAAATGCAAGTTTTTACAGACGAATCTCCAGTCAGCATGACTCACGAAATCGTAACGACACGATTGCAAACAAACCATACCACGGGCGGGGATAGAACCCGCGATCGTAGAGTCTCAAAACTCCAGACCGTCGCGTTAGCGACGGTCTGGAGTTTTGAGACTAAAATACACCTACACATTAAGCTTGAAGTTGCACAGAAACAGAGTTAACATGTTATCAGCGTTAGAGCGTTGAATTTAATAAGATGAGGCACTCAGTCATCAGATCTGAAGAGCGGCATCACATTCAGTGGGGCACAAGGATGATTAATGACACTCTTATGAAGCATCTTGAATTTCTACTTCTAAAATCACAGAACACAAGGCTGGCAAACATTAAAACTATTGTACATATGATGCTGCTCCATGCTGATTCCCCGCTGCCACGTGACGCGGCATTTAGTTGACCTGACGTCTTCACCTTCACCAGTGACCTGCTCTCTTTACTTTTTATTGTGTTCTCTCATTTTCTCGAATCATTTTAGGCTGAACATAATCCTATATTCAATAGGAACTACATATATTTTTTTTAAAGTGGTCATACAGGCACAGGCACCTAATATATCCTATTAAAGTCATACACTTTGACTTATTTCCAATCAGAAGAAACATTTTCGAGTTATTTCACACACACAAAAAATAATTTATTTAATAATGGTGGAACTTCAAAACTTACACAACTTATAAGAAAGAGAAAAGCTGCCTATGAAGAAAATATATCTACATGAAAAAATGTTCAGAGCTATTTTATTTTAATCAAGGGCTGCATCACTCTTGAAGATTGAGACACTTATGCAGCATATGGGAATCTTTATTCAGGAAACGTTTCGCCACACAGTGGCTTCATCAGTCCAATACAAAGAGGAAGGCGTAAGGAGAGGAGGAGTACGAGGTAATCAGTCCCTCAGCCTGGAGTCGATGTGTTCAGTCCATCAATCTTGTAGAATGTTGGACTGAACACATCGACTCCAGGCTGAGGGACTGATTACCTCGTACTCCTCCTCTCCTTACGCCTTCCTCTTTGTATTGGACTGATGAAGCCACTGTGTGGCGAAACGTTTCCTGAATAAAGATTCCCATATGCTGCATAAGTGTCTCAATCTTCAACTTGTCGGTTTATCAAACCATTCATCACAACTGCATCACTCTTGATACAAGGAAGAGGAGAATAAATCCAGTTCCTTGTATCAAAAGCCCTTCACCTGCATAACTGTATGCCTTAGACGAGACATGCTCCAATTATTTAATAGATAATAATACATTATTGTGACAAGATTAAAAATGGAAAGAGAAATTTACAGTCATTATTAACAATAAAAACATTCTTCGAACAGGATACACAAGTTAAAATTCTGAAGCTGAGCAGAAGTTTTGAATGGTCTGGGAATGGTTTATAAAACTGAAAGGGCGACACCAACACTTGCCAAATTACACACGAAACTTTCGCTATTAATAATTCGCCATGAATATTGAGACACTTATGTAACATATGGGAATCTTCATGAAGGAAACGTTTCGCCACACAGTGGCTTAATCATACAAAGGAGAATGGTGAAGAACAGGAGTTCGAGGTAATCCAACCCTCAGCCTTGAGTCGATGTAATGAGTCCATCAATCATGAAAAGAATACAGCATATGTGCGAAGTGGCTTATTTACTATAGATAGGAGAGGTGAAACAGTCGTAGGA
>NC_091361.1:4774215-4943080 GCF_038502225.1 Cherax quadricarinatus | reverse complement strand
GTTAACAACTCAGGTGAGTAACAGGGATGTTACGAAGTTCTTCTTCAGCTTTAAAGTTGTCAGGAAATAAAAAAAAGCTGGCTACTGAAGTAGGGGAGGCAAGATTTATACATAGGGTCATGGAGCAGGAACAGAAGAGAGTGGACCGAGTGAACCGAGAAAAGGCGGGGCCAGGACCTAAGACTCCCTGCCACGTCAAGTACTTAGTAAAAATAGGTGAGTACACACATACACACACGCACACACACACACACACACACACACACACACACACACACACACACACACACACACACACACACACACACACACACACACACACACACACACACAGTCGTACATACAAACATACACATAAAACATTGATTTGAACTACAACGTTCTACGATGATAAAAATGTATAAATTGGTTCAATGTAGTGGTGGCGGTGGTGATTATCATCTCAATGGATGTTGCAAGAAGGAAAGGTTTGGCAGTGGTGATGAGAGTGGTTGTAATGGTGGCTGTCGTTATTCTCATCGCAGTGGTAATGATTGCAAGGAAGCTTAGTTGGTGATGAGGGTAGCAGTGGTGATGTCAATGGTTGTAGTGATGGCGATGAGGGTTCTTTTCACAGTGGAAGTGGTTTAAAGTGAAGGTTTAGTAGTGGTTTGATGGTAATTGTGGTGGTGAAGGAGAAGGAGCCACTCCCACGTAACTATCTACACCCTAAAACTGCTCTTCTGCCTACCGTTTCAGACGTCTCTGGAAATTCTCCAAAATTAATATTTCAGAGAATGTCTTCTTACAATATATTGATGCTTGCTCAACATGAATATTAAAACTGAAATGATACAAACATAGATGCTAGGGAACAATTTCTCTTGTTTAATTATGAGATTATAATTTAGCAAGGCTTGAAAATATTACTGGTACTCAATTTATCTGAGTATCATACAGGAAATCTAAAAGTATGATTGTTGCACTGGAAACCTGCCACTTATGAATATTACAATGGAAGCCTTCTGATCATTTACATTGTATTGCAGATTTAAGCCTGAATGTTACAATAGAATTCTACAAAGTATGAAAATTAGATTGGAACGCAGCCACACCTGAACATTCCACTGATAAGCAATCAAACCTGAATATTAAATTGGAGATTTTTTTGGCTCTTTTCCAGTTCAACACTTGAGCATCCTGGCAGGAAAATTAAGATTATTTTTTTAACAGGATGATGGCAGCCCCATCGGCATTTATGCTCAGAGAAGAGAGAAAAAATCCATGAGGAATCATTATCCCTTTTTCTCCCTGTCTGAAACACTCCTCTCAGCTGAAGACAAAATGAGGTAATTTTCCTGCTTTCTTCAATAAAAAATCGTATAGTAATTTTGTAAAAATCCTTTAATTTTAGCATAAAATTAGGTCCATTATAATCACAACGGGATGGAAATGAGATCCCGTTAGAGCGTGAGGCCTTATGTGATTGGTGATGGTAATGTTGCTGGTGGCCGAGGTGATGTTGCAGTTCGTTGTGGTGATGTTGTTGTGATGTTCTGGTGATGCTGGTTATGTTTTTTGTTGTTGTTGGTATACATGCATATCAAAAATACCACAGTGGTAAAATAAAAAAATCACTAAGCAATTTGATGTGCATATATCTTCAGAGAAATGGGAAGAGTTGGAGGAAAAAACACATGTAATACACATGTTGCTGAGGCGATACTTCAGGGTACCATTCAAGAGTCCAGACTCTGCAATGTACAGGAAATCGAATTACGTTAATGGATGGAATCCTATAACGTAAAGGTTTTAAAAAAAATTAATAATTTCCCCCCCAAAAATCCTGATAGCTGTGTGTACAAGATTCCTTGAAAAAAATAAAAAAAAAAATTCTTGTGATCAAACTGGTAAAATCCTCGAACTAAGATTATAACAAAATATATATAACATTAGAACTGAACAAAAGTCTAATGCTATGTTTATTCATGCGAGAGATTTTAACCACCCAACTGGTTTTCAAAAAGCCGAGAAAGTCATTTCGAGCAGGTTTATGACTGAGAGGAATATAACTGAATCAAGCTCTATTAAAAATAGTATCTATTTTAATATAAATAAAAGTTTAATTAAGGTTATACAAATAAGATTAATAGATAATTAATAAAATTTGGGAAGAATTTAAGCAATGCATGGCAGGTCATTGAAACTCCATCCACATCATACTGGGATGGGAGTAATGTCGCATATGAGGTGATATCTCAGCATTATAAGCCTTGTACTTTTCGATTATTTTTATAGGTCCTTGATAATGTGAAAAATAAAGAAGGCACTTCGAAGTTCACTATATATATATATATATATATATATATATATATATATATATATATATATATATATATATATATATATATATATATATATATATATATGTATATATGTATATATATATATATATATATATATATATATATATATATATATATATATATATATATATATATATATATATATGTATATATATATATATATATATATATATATATATATATATATATATATATATATATATGTATATATATACATACATATATATATATATATATATATATATATATATATATATATATACATACATATATATATATATATATATATATATATATATATATATATATATATATATATATATATATATGTGTGTGTGTGTGTGTGTGTGTGTATATATCAATGAAATCACGATACAAGTGATTTTAAATGATTTATCAAACTGCGGCTGGCCAGGGCTCGACCCTACGAACCTTGTCCTTGGATCACGAGAGAAACATGTAGCTCAGCTGCATGCGTGATTCTTGTAGGATCGGTGGCGCAGAGGTAAGGTGATGCGTACATTGTGCTGTCTCTGGAGGTAGTACAAGGTTCGTAGGGTCGAGTCCTGGCCTGCCGCAGTTTGGTATATGATTTAAAATCACTTGTTTCGTGATTTCATTACTATATAGACTGCTTGTTGAGGCGGGTATTCAAACAGGAGGAGACTGAAATTAATCCTTGAGATACTACCACGACTGTCCTCGGATAACGAGAAAACATGTAGCTCAGCTGCATGCGCCATTCTTGTAGGATCGGTGGCGCAGAGGAAAGGTGACGTGTACATTATGCTGTCTCTGGAGGTGGTACAAGGTTCGTAGGGTCGAGTACTGGCCTGCCGCAGTTTAGTAAATAATGATAAGATTGCTGGTGTCCATTTTTATGTATCATAAACATGCAAGATTTCAGGTACGTCTTGCTACTTCTACTTACACTTAGGTCACACTACACATACATGTGCAAGTATATATATACACACACCACTCTGGGTTTTCTTTCTAGTTCTTGTCTTTGTTTATTTCCTCTTACCTCCGGAACAGAATTCTTCCTCCGTAAGCCATGCTTGTTGTAAGAGGCGACTAAAATGCCAGGAATAAGGGGCTAGTAACCCCTTCTCCTGTATATATTACTAAATGTAAAAGGAGAAACTTTCGTTTTTCCTTTTGGGCCACCCAGCCTCGGTGGGATACGGCCGGTGTGTTCAAAGAAAGAAAAAAAGAAAGATATATACATATATATATATATATATATATATTTATATATATATATATATATATATATATATATATATATATATATATATATATATATATATATATATATATATATATATATATATATATATATATATATATATATATATATATATATGCAGTTTAAACTGTAGTGTAAAGCACCCTTCTGGCAAGACAGTGATGGAATGAATGATGGTGAAAGTTTTTCTTTTTCGGGCCACCCTGCCTTGGTGGGAATCGGCCAGTGTGATAATAAAAATATACATATATATACATATATATATATATATATATATAATATATATATATATATATATATATATATATATATATATATATATATATATATATAAATATGCAAAATAACCACTCTGAAAGAATAGAGAAATTCCAAGCGCTTTCGTGACTACTCACATTATCATATCATAGTTCCTTGATAATGTGAGTAGTCACGAAAGCGCTTGGAATTTCTCTATTCTTTCAGAGTGGTTGTTCTGCATATTTTGAAATCACCTGTTTACTGTGATCTTATTGCATATATATATATATATATATATATATATATATATATATATATATATATATATATATATATATATATATATATATATATATATATATATATATATATATATATATACATACATACATACACGGCATATAGAAAGACAGTCAGGTAGATTCAGTCATCTTTCGGAGTTGCAACTCGATGTGTTGAATAACTTAGCCTTTTTGAAGGAAATTTAGAACAAGAAATGCCTTGAAGGGTAAGAGCTCCTCGACAAGCTTCGCTTATTATTAAAGACTGTGCAGGAAGTTGTCGAAAATTTTCTTGTGGCAGGGAATAATTTTTCTGGGTATGATCTTGAGGCTTCCAATAATATTTCGTCAAGGCCAGGGTTCTTCCTTTTTAATTCTTTGAGATTTCCTCTTGGTTAATCTGATTTTTCTCGTATGTTTTATATATTTTGAATATTGTTTTTCATATGTAATTGTATAAATTATTCATTTACTCTAGGTGTCAAATTGCATAATTATGAATTAAAAATAGATAAAATAATATTCACATCATTTAATCAATAGTTCTGGGTAATTTACTGGTAGACATTAGTAGCAGTGAGCTCTATACACTTATTATCAACAAGAGTAATTTTTCTCTTTCAACATAAGTTTAGTAATAATTACTTTTGAATTCATGTGTGGAATTTATCTCCATTATTTTCCTTCCAGGTGCGTGTCACGCACTCGCCTGGAGATTATTCCTCTTCTTAAACCACTTTGGTTCGTTATATGTAATTTTTCATCAGGGACGTTTACAGTCTTTTCTAGTTTTTTGGCCTGGTTTGTCTTCTCTTTGATTGGCACAATATTCGTTTTGTACATACTGTCAGAACGGGAGGATGTAAGCAGTTAGAATGAAAGCTTAAACAATTATTTTCCAATTTTGGAGTTAATATGCGTCCCCTCATAAGTGATTGATGATATATCCATCACAGACTTTGTTTCTTGTTCGAAATCCGGAGTTTCGATCTCACTTTTCATTTCCACAAAGATTGCAATTTATACTCCGTCTTAAATTTCCTCACTTCAGTTTTATCTTTAATTCATTACATTCAATACTGAGCAGACACCTGCAAGACTACTTCAGTTTTCCTAGGATTGTTCTTTAATATTTCTGAGAGATTTTTTTTATTTACTTATCCTGAAGGAAATCTGTATTGTGCTTGATTTGCAGATAGAATTCTTGTCACTACTACATTAATCTTTTTTTCTGGTGATAACGTCCTGATAATCAACTTTAGAGACGTAAGATGTTATTAAGAGGGAAGTACTACCGTCCTGCCAGATGACTGTGAAACAGAAACCTGTAACTGTTTTGCATGATGGTAGGATTGCTGGTGTCTTTTTCTGTCTCATAAACACGCTAGATAACAGGGATATCTTGCTACTCCTACTTACACTTTGGTCACACTTCACAGACACGCACATGCATATGTATATAAACATACATCTAGGCTTTTCCCCTTTTTCTAAATAGCTCTTGTTCTTCTTTATTTCTTCCATTGTCCATGGGGAAGTGGAAAAGAATCTTTCCTCCGTAAGCCATGCGTGTCGTATGAGGCGACTAAAATGCCGGGAGCAATGGGCTAGTAACCCCTTCTCCTGTAGACATTTACTAAAAAAGAGAAGAAGAAAAACTTTATAAAACTGGGATGCTTGAATGTGCGTGGATGTAGTGCGGATGACAAGAAACAGATGATTGCTGATGTTATGAATGAAAAGAAGTTGGATGTCCTGGCCCTATGCGAAACAAAGCTGAAGGGGGTAGGGGAGTTTCGGTGGGGGGAAATAAATGGAATTAAATCTGGAGTATCTGAGAGAGTTAGAGCAAAGGAAGGGGTAGCAGTAATGTTGAAGGATCAGTTATGGAAGGAGAAAAGAGAATATGAATGTGTAAATTCAAGAATTATGTGGATTAAAGTAAAGGTTGGAAGTGAAAAGTGGGTCATAATAAGCGTGTATGCACCTGGAGAAGAGAGGAATGTAGAGGAGAGAGAGAGATTTTGGGAGATGTTAAGTGAATGTATAGGAGCCTTTGAACCAAGTGAGAGAGTAATTGTGGTAGGGGATCTGAATGCTAAAGTAGGAGAAACTTTTAGAGAGGGTGTGGTAGGTAAGTTTGGGGTGCCAGGTGTAAATGATAATGGGAGCCCTTTGATTGAACTTTGTATAGAAAGGGGTTTAGTTATAGGTAATACACATTTTAAGAAAAAGAGGATAAATAACTATACAAGATATGATGTAGGGCGAAATGACAGTAGTTTGTTGGATTATGTATTGGTAGATAAAAGACTGTTGAGTAGACTTCAGGATGTACATGTTTATAGAGGGGCCACAGATATATCAGATCACTTTCTAGTTGTAGCTACACCGAGAGTAAAAGGTAGATGGGGTACAAGGAGAATAGAAGCATCAGGGAAGAGAGAGGTGAAGGTTTATAAACTAAAAGAGGAGGCAGTTAGGGTAAGATATAAACAGCTATTGGAGGATAGATGGGCTAATGAGAGCATAGGCAATGGGGTCGAAGAGGTATGGGGAAGGTTTAAAAATGTAGTGTTAGAGTGTTCAGCAGAAGTTTGTGGTTACAGGAAAGTGGGTGCGGGAGGGAAGAGGAGCGATTGGTGGAATGATGATGTAAAAAGAGCAGTAAGGGAGAAAAAGTTAGCATATGAGAAGTTTTTACAAAGTAGAAGTGATGCAAGGAGGGAAGAGTATATGGAGAAAAAGAGAGAGGTTAAGAGAGTGGTGAAGCAATGTAAAAAGAGAGCAAATGAGAGAGTGGGTGAGATGTTATCAACAAATTTTGTTGAAAATAAGAAAAAGTTTTGGAGTGAGATTAACAAGTTAAGGAAGCATAGAGAACAAATGAATTTGTCAGTTAAAAATAGAAGAGGAGAGCTATTAAATGGAGAGTTAGAGGTATTGGGAAGATGGAGGGAATATTTTGAGGAATTGTTAAATATTGATGAAGATATGGAAGCTGTGATTTCGTGTATAGGGCAAGGAGTAATAGCATCTTGTAGGAGTGAGGAAGAGCCAGTTGTGAGTGTGGGGGAAGTTCGTGAGGCAGTAGGTAAAATGAAAAGGGGTAAGGCAGCCGGGATTGATGGGATAAAGATAGAAATGTTAAAAGCAGGTGGGGATATAGTTTTGGAGTGGTTGGTGCAATTATTTAATAAATGTATGGAAGAGGGTAAGGTACCTAGGGATTGGCAGAGAGCATGCATAGTTCCTTTGTATAAAGGCAAAGGGGACAAAAGAGAGTGCAAAAATTATAGGGGGATAAGTCTGTTGGGTATACCTGGTAAAGTGTATGGTAGAGTTATTATTGAAAGAATTAAGAGTAAGACTAAAGGCTAAAGAGGTCTTTGTGGCATTTATGGATTTGGAAAAGGCGTATGACAGAGTGGATAGGGGGGCAATGTGGCAGATGTTGCAGGTGTATGGTGTAGGAGGTAGGTTACTGAAAGCAGTGAAGAGTTTTTACGAGGATAGTGAGGCTCAAGTTAGAGTATGTAGGAAAGAGGGAAATTATTTCCCAGTAAAAGTAGGCCTTAGACAAGGATGTGTGATGTCACCATGGTTGTTTAATATATTTATAGATGGGGTTGTAAGAGAAGTAAATGCGAGGGTCTTGGCAAAAGGCGTGGAGTTAAAAGATAAAGAATCACACTTAAAGTGGGAGTTGTCACAGTTGCTCTTTGCTGATGACACTGTGCTCTTGGGAGATTCTGAAGAGAAGTTGCAGAGATTGGTGGATGAATTTGGTAGGGTGTGCAAAAGAAGAAAATTAAAAGTGAATACAGGAAAGAGTAAGGTTATGAGGATAACAAAAAGATTAGGTGATGAAAGATTGGATATCAGATTGGAGGGAGAGAGTATGGAGGAGGTGAATGTATTCAGATATTTGGGAGTGGACGTGTCAGCGGATGGGTCTATGAAAGATGAGGTGAATCATAGAATTGATGAGGGGAAAAGGGTGAGTGGTGCACTTAGGAGTCTGTGGAGACAAAGAACTTTGTCCTTGGAGGCAAAGAGGGGAATGTATGAGAGTATAGTTTTACCAACGCTCTTATATGGGTGTGAAGCATGGGTGATGAATGTTGCAGCGAGGAGAAGGCTGGAGGCAGTGGAGATGTCATGTCTGAGGGCAATGTGTGGTGTGAATATAATGCAGAGAATTCGTAGTTTGGAAGTTAGGAGGAGGTGCGGGATTACCAAAACTGTTGTCCAGAAGGCTGAGGAAGGGTTGTTGAGGTGGTTCGGACATGTAGAGAGAATGGAGCGAAACAGAGTGACTTCAAGAGTGTATCAGTCTGTAGTGGAAGGAAGGTGGGGTAGGGGTCGGCCCTGGAAAGGTTGGAGGGAGGGGGTAAAGGAGGTTTTGTGTGCGAGGGGCTTGGACTTCCAGCAGGCATGCGTGAACGTGTTTGATAGGAGTGAATGGAGACAAATGGTTTTTAATACTTGACGTGCTGTTGGAGTGTGAGCAAAGTAACATTTATGAAGGGGTTCAGGGAAACCGGCAGGCCGGACTTGAGTCCTGGAGATGGGAAGTACAGTGCCTGCACTCTGAAGGAGGGGTGTTAATGTTGCAGTTTAAAAACTGTAGTGTAAAGCACCCTTCTGGCAAGACAGTGATGGAGTGAATGATGGTGAAAGTTTCTCTTTTTCGGGCCACCCTGCCTTGGTGGGAATCGGCCAGTGTGA
Organism: Cherax quadricarinatus; assembly: GCF_038502225.1. Classification (NCBI taxonomy): domain Eukaryota; kingdom Metazoa; phylum Arthropoda; class Malacostraca; order Decapoda; family Parastacidae; genus Cherax; species Cherax quadricarinatus. The sequence continues at coordinate 4,934,231 of NC_091361.1, read as the reverse complement.
TAATAAAAAAAATATATTTAGTTTTTGACAAGTCCTTTACATTGTGCTACGCAAGATAAATATCAACGTCTAGCTGTCTGTTCATTTGTTCAATTATAAATCAGAATAGTATTGATGATAAAAATGACGAAGGAACATTGTAGCAAGCCTGTTGGCACATGCTAGTCAGGACACCCCAAAGCCTATAGAAAAACGATCAAAATGATGCACACATACGACACAGAACGCCACTGAGACACATCAAGAAGTTCAGAGAAGCTAATTTAAAAGTACAGAAAAAGGATTTGTGCCGATGGAAGTGCTTGGGAACAGGACAAACAACAGTAACTACAGAATTCAAGCAGCTGAAACAAATCAGAACGCTGGAAAATCTGTTACCTAACTGAGACAGCGCCATTAGAAAATATCAGCCGCACCAGGAAGGACTGTTGGAACCCTAGTGACCTCTCGCATTTACTTATTTGACCAACTTTTTCGCAAGATTACCCACGATGTTTTTTTTTCTAATATGTAACTATTTTGTCCGACGATTACATGTCCTCTGCACTAGACACTGAATACTGCTTGCCCTAACTTGTCCGTATTAGGATGAACAAGTCCCACGTTATGAAACGTTTCCTTCACTAATGTATTTTACCAACAGTTTGTTGGTACGTAGTAGGAAACTCCCTGGTAAGACCCATGTGGGTGAAAGGGAGATTTGGATAGTACAAGAGCAGAAAGAGAGAAAGAGCCGGGGCTCGACCCAGCCGCATGATACTTGTAGCAGAGTAAAGAGGAATAAAGTTTGTTGGCTGTGCTGACTGTGTGACTGCATGAATCGCTACTGCAGAGCTGCTCTGGGCTTGGGCCACAAAAGATAACCAATATGGTGACGCCTGTACATCATGTACAACTTTGCTTTTGTCTATTTCTCAATCCTATTTTAAAGGGTGAAGAAGGAAATTCCACCTATGCTTGTGTGTTAGTCATCAGTATCGATATCTGAAGAGGCTCTGCCAATACTTTATTTCACTGACAACCAAATGTGCCGATCTGGTGAGATCCTAACCAAGCAACACGAAAACTACAAAACGTATATGTGCATTGTATTCATCGTTTAATTTTTCTAGGTCACCAACCATCGGTGAGATATTCAGGAGTGTTAAATATAATACATACTACACACACACACACACACATATATATATATATATATATATATATATATATATATATATATATATATATATATATATATATATATATATATATATATATATATATATATATATATATATATATATATATATATATATATATATATATATATATATATATATATATATATGCAACAAAATCACAGTAAACAGGTGATTTCACAATATGCAAAACAACCACTGTGAAAGAATAGAGAAATTCCAAGTGCTTTCGTGACTAGTCGCATTATCAAGGAATAATAAAAGGGTCTAGACCACACCTCACTATCACATCCCACAACAAAGCAACACCTGACGCACGACTCTTAAGAAAGTGAACACGGCAGCAGGCCCGCTGGCCCAACTAGACAGGTCCTTCACACAACCCACAAACAAACTATTCTACCCAAGAATTAAGAATTTTAAAATTTATTATTTGTCAAATGTATTATTAAATTCTTCCCAAATTCTATTAATTATAAATGGATCTGATTTATATAAAACAAAGAAAATATTCATATTATTGTCAAAACTGCTTTTTATGAAACAAGATTCAATTATATTTGTGTCGACCATGGACTTGCTTGATACAACTTTCTCAACTTTTTGAAAATCAATTGGATGGTTGAAATCTCTCACATGAATAAATAGAGCATTGGAATCTTGTCCAGTTCTAATGCTATATTAATATTAGTAACCTATACATGGAATTTTTTGTAACAATCCTCACTAGTAGAGTTAAATGGTTGAGATACATTGATGATATTTTGTGTCTTTTGCCTAAGAATGTAGTTCTTATTTACTCTTGGTTTTGTTCTTATTTACTCTTGGTCAGAAAAGTGGCAGATGCAGTTCAATGTAGATAAATGCAAGGTTCTGAAGCTCGGGAGTGTCCATAACCCTAGCACTTATAAGTTAAATAATGTAGAACTTAGCCATACAGATTGTGAAAAGGACTTGGGGGTTATGGTAAGCAGTAACCTTAAACCAAGACAGCAATGCCTAAGCGTACGTAATAAGGCAAATAGATTACTGGGATTTATATCAAGAAGTGTAAGCAACAGAAGTCCAGAGGTCATACTGCAGCTTTATACATCATTAGTAAGGCCTCACCTAGATTATGCAGCTCAATTCTGGTCTCCATATTACAGAATGGACATAAATTCGTTAGAAAACATTCAGCGTTGGATGACTAAATTAATACATAGCATTAGAAATCTTCCTTATGACGAAAGATTGAAGACTCTTAAGTTACATTCACTTGTTAGACGAAGAATGAGGGGAGACCTGATCGAAGTGTATAAGTGGAAGATAGGTATTAATAAAGGGGATATTAACAAGGTCTTGAGGATATCTCTCCAAGAGAGAACCCGCAGTAATGGATTTAAATTAGATAAGTTTAGATTTAGAAAGGACATAGGAAAGTATTGGTTTGGAAATAGGGTAGTTGATGAGTGGAACAGTCTACCTAGTTGGGTTATTGAGGCTAGGACTTTGGGTAGTTTCAAATTTAGGTTGGATAAGTACATGAGTGGGAGGGGTTGGATTTGAGAGGGACTTGCACATCGGAGCTTGTTTCTTGGGTGGCATTGAAAATTGGGTTGGTCAAATGTTTGTTAGTGGGATGAATTGTAAAGGACCTGCCTAGTATGGGCCAACAGGCTTGCTGCAGTGTTCCTCTTTTCTTATGTTCTTATATACACCATATCCGTGGTAAATTAAATATTTTAGCCCATTCTATAAACTGTACTGTTGAGTTTGAAGAAAATAATTCATTGCCTTTCCTAGATGTTTTAATTATTAAGGGTAATAATGAATTCAAATTTAAAATTTACAGAAAACCTACAAATAACTGTTTCTATGAACACTGTTATTCTTCACATCAAGATAGAATTAAACTGTCTGTTTTCTCATCAATGCTTTTGAGAGCTTTACGTATTTGTAGTCCAGAGTTCATAGATGAGGAAATATCCAAAATTTATGAAATAGCTAATGATTTGAAACGCCCAAGAAACGTAATTGATAAATCTTTTAAAATTGCTAGAAATACTTTTTACAATTCAAAAAGGGACAACCAGCTTTATTTAACTAAAAATATGTTGGTTCTCCCTTACCATGAAAACTTGGTTGGTATGCCTTCTCTTCTTAAGACTTTTAATATCAAAGTTGTATTTAAAAATCTTGATACAGTAAAAAAAACTTTTGATAAAAAATTCCCCCCAAAATGCTAACAGATGTGTCTATAAGATTCCTTGTAAAATTTGCGATAGAGTTTATTACAGACAAACTTATAAAAGTCTCGAATTAAGATTTAAACAACATAAATATAGCATTAGAACTGGACAAGATTCCAATGCTCTGTTTATTCATGTGAGATTTTGACAATAATATGAATATTTCGTTTGGTTTATATAAATTAGATCTATTTATAATTAATAGAATTTGGAAAAAATTTAATAATACATTGAACAAAAAATAAATTTTAAAATTCTTAATTCTTGGGTAGAATAGTTTGTTTGTGAGTTGTGTGAAGGACCTGTCTAGTTGGGCCAGCGGGCCAGTTGCAGCGTTCTCTTTCTTATAAGTCGTGCATCAGGTGTTGCTTTGTTGTGGGATGTGATAGTGAGGTGTGGTCTAGACCCTTTATATGCCTTCCTTTGATGCATTACATTTATTGTTCCTAGATAATGTGAGTAGTCACGAAAGCGCTTGGAATTTCTCTATTCTTACACAGTGGTTGTTTTCCATAAATATATACATACATATATATATATATATATATATATATATATATATATATATATATATATATATATATATATATATATATATATATATATGTATATATATATATATATATATATATATATATATATATATATATATATATATATATATATATATATATATATATATATATATATATACGTCGAGCCGAATAGGCAGAACTTGCGATCTTGACTTAAGTAGCAACGTTCATCTTGCCAGATATGACAAACGAAAATTTGTGTATGCAATAATTTTGCCAAAATCATTCTGAACCTAACAAAAAAAATATTTTTCACTGTGTTTGTTTAGTATTGAATTACTGTAAACAAATCTAAAATATATTTAGTTGGGTTAGGCTAAAATAAATTTCTCTTGTTATAAAAAGGTTAGGTAAGTTTTCTAAGTTTCTTTTGGTGCAAAATTAAAAAAATTTACATTAACTTTAATAAAAAAAATATATCTTTAAACGTATAAGAGAAAATTTTGGAAAGAACTTAATTTTAAACGAGTTCTTGATAATTGACCAGTTTTACATATTAGGCACGACATATATAAATATATATATATATATATATATATATATATATATATATATATATATATATATATATATATATATATATATATATATATATATATATATATACATATATAAGTATATATATATATATATATATATATATATATATATATATATATATATATATATATATATATATATATATATATATATATATATATATGTGTCGTGCCGAATATGTAAAACTGGTCAATTAGCAAGAACTTATTTAAAATTAGGTCCTTTCAAAAATTTTCTCTTATACGTTTAAAGATACATTTTTTTTCATTAATGTTAATGTCAAAATTTTTAAATTTGCACCAAAAGAATCTTAGAAAACTTACATAACCTTATTTTAACAAGAACAATTTATTTTAGCCTAACCCAACTAAATATATTTTAGATTTATTTTCAGTAATTTAATACTAAACAAACACAGTGAGATATATTTTTTTCGTTAGGTTCAGAATGATTTTGGCGAAATTATTGCATACACAAATTTTCATTTGTCCTATATGGCAAGATGAGCCTTGCTATTTAAGCCAAGATCGCAAGTTCTGCCTATTCGGCACGACATATATATATATATATATATATATATATATATATATATATATATATATATATATATATTTATATATATATATATATATATATATATATATATATATATTTATATATATATATATATATATATATATATATATATATATATATATATATATATATGTATATATATATATATATATATATATATATATATATATATATATATAGTAGGGCAGTTTGTAGATGGGGAGATTGAGGAATTGGGTAGATGGCGGGAATATTTTGAGGAACTTTTAAATGTCGACAAAGAAAGGGAGGCGGTAATTTTATGCATTGGCCAAGGAGGTATACCATCTTTAAGGAGTGAAGAAGAACAGGATGTTAGTGTGGGGGAGATGCGTGAGGCATTACGTAGAATGAAAGGGGGTAAAGCAGCTGGAACTGACGGGATCATGACAGAAATGTTAAAAGCAGGAAGGGATATACTGTTGGAGTCGCTGGTGTGTTTTTTAATGAATGTACGAAAGAGGTGAAGGTACCTAGGGACTGGCAGAGAGCATGTATAGTCCCGTTATGTAAAGGGAAGGGGGACAAAAGAGACTGTAAAAATTATAGAGGAATTAGTTTATTGAGTGTACCAGGAAAAGTGTACAGTAGGGTTTTTCTTGAAAGAATTAGAGGTAAGACAGAATGTAGGATTGCGGATGAGCAAGGAGGTTTTAGAGTGAGTAGGGTATGTGTAGATCATTGTTTACACTGAAGCATATATGTGAACAGAATTCAGATAGAGGTAGGGAAATTTTCATTGCATTTATGGATTTAGATAAGGCACATGACAGAGTGGATGGGTGAGGAATGAGGAAGATTTTACAAGTATATGGAATAGGTAGTAAGTTACTAAATGCTGTAAAGAGTTTTTATGAGGATAGTGAGGCTCAAGTTAGGGTGTGTAGAAGCGAGGGAGAATACTTCCCGGTAAAAGTAGGTCTTAGACAGGGATGTGAAATGTCACCATGGATGTTTAATATATCTATAGATGGGGTTGTAAAAGAAGTAAATGCTAGGGTGTTCGGGAGAGGGGTGGGATTAAATTATGGGGAATCAAATACAAAATGAGAATTGACACATTTACTTTTTGCTGATGATACTGTGCTTATGGGAGATTCTAAAGAAAAATTGCATAGGTTAGTGGATAAGTTTGGGAGAGAGTGTAAAGGTTGAAAGTTGAAAGTGAACATGCAAAAGAGTAATGTGATGAGGGTATCAACTAATTTAGATAATGAAAAATTGGATATCAAATTGGAGAAAGGGAGTATGGAAGAAGCGAATGTTTTCAGATATTTGGGAGTTGACGTGTCAGCAGATGGATTTATGAAGGATGAGGTTAATCATAGAATTGATGAAGGAAAACTGGTGAGTGGTGCGTTGAGGTATATGTGGAGACTACAAACGTTATCTATGGAGGCAAAGAAGGGAATGTATGAAAGTATCGTAGTACCAACACTCTTATATGGATGTGAAGCTTGGGTGGTAAATGCAGCAGCGAGGAGACGGTTGGAGGCAGTGGAGATGTCCTGTCTGAGGGCAATGTGTAGTGTAAATATTATGCAGTTAAGGAGTTTTGAGACTCTCTGACAGCGGGTTCAAATCCCGCCCGTGGTATGGTTAGGAGGTGTGGAGTTAATAAAAGTATTAGTCATAAGGCTGAAGAGGGTTTGTTGAGATGGTTTGGTCATTTAGAGAGAATGGATCAAAGTAGAATGACATGAAGTGCGTATAAATCTGTAGGGGAAGAAGGAAGGCAGGGTAGGGGTTGTCCTCGGAAAGGTTGGATGGAGAGGGTAAAGGAGGTTCTGTGGGCGAGGGGCTTGGACTTCTAGCAAGCGTGCATGAGGGTGTTAGATAGGAGTGAATGGAGAGGAATGGTATTTAAGACCTGGCGAGCTGTTGGAGGGAAATATTTAGTGAAAAGGATTCAGAGAGACCTGTTATTTTTATATAGCCGGACTTGAGTTCTGGAAATGGGAAGTACAATGCCTGCACTTTAAAGGAGGAGTTTGGAACATTGGCAGTTTGGAGGGATATGTTGTGTATGTTTATACGTAAATGCTTCTAAGCTGTTGCATTCTGAGCACCTCTGCGAAAACAGTGATTATGTGAGAGTGAGGTGTAAATGTTGAATGATGAAAGTATTTTCTTTTTGTGGAATTTCTTTCTTTTTGGGTCTCCCTGCTTCGTGGGATTACAGGTCTATTATATATATATATATATATATATATATATATATATATATATATATATATATATATATATATATATATATATATATATATATATATATATATATATATATATATATATATATATATATATATATATATATATATATATATATATATATATATATATATATATATATATATATATATATATATATATATATATATATATATATATATATATATATATATATATATATATATATATATATATATATATATATGTATATATATATATATATAAATATATATATATATATATATATATATATATATATATATATATATATATATATATAATATATATATATATATATATATATATATATATATATATATATATATATATATATATATATATATATATATATATATATATATATATATATATATATATATATATATATATATATATATATATATATATATATATATATATATATATGCAATAAGATCACAGTAAACAGGTGATTTCAGAATATGCAAAACAACCACTCTGAAAGAATAGAGAAATTCCAGGCGTTTTCGTGAGTACTCACATTGTCAAGGAACTATGAAAGTAAAGCATACAAGGAAGGTATATAAGGGGTCTGGCCAACACCTCGCTATCAGATCCCACAACGGTTAAACACCTGACGCGCGCCAGCCCAACTGGACAGGTCCTTTGCACAACCCACCAACAAACTATTCTACCCAAGAAAATTTTTAAAATTATTATTTGTCCAGTGTATTATTAATTAAATTCTTCCCAAATTCTATTAATTATAAATGGATCTAATTTATATAAACCAAAGGAAATATTTATATTATTGTCAAAACTGCTTTTTATGAAACAAGATTCAATTATATTCCTGTCGACCATGGGTCTGTTTCATATAAATTATCCAAATGGCTTGTTGATATTTTGAGCCCTATTGTTGGCAAAATTTCTAACTTTAATGTTAAAAACAACATAGACTTAGTTGATAAATTAAGCTCCTTGACTGACTTAAATGATTTTAACATGGTTAGTTTTGATGTTACTTCTTTGTTTACGAAAGTTCCTGTTGATAATTTATTAAGTTTCTTATCTGAAGAACTCGTTAACTATGATTTACCATTGCCATTTCCTACTATCATTAAACTTATTAAACTTTGCATTGTTGATGCAAAATTTGTATTTAATGATAAGTTTTACACTCAGAAGTTTGGTATGGCAATGGGAAATCCTCTTTCACCTGTTCTTAGTAACCTATTCATGGAATTTTTTGAAACAAAGTTACTTAAAACAATCCTCCCTAATAGAGCTAAATGGTTCAGATATGTTGATGATATTTTGTGTCTTATGCCCAAAAATGTAGATATACACCATTTCCTTGAAAAATTAAATAGCTTAGCCCATTCTATAAACTTTACTGTTGAGTTTGAAGAAAATAACTCATTGCCTTTTCTAGATGTTTTAATTATTAAGGGTAATAATGAATTCAAATTTAAAATTTACAGAAAACCTACAAATAACTGTTCATATGTCCACTATTATTCCTCGCATCAAGATAGAGTTAAACTGTCTGTTTTCTCATCAATGTTTTTGAGAGCTTTACGAATTTGTAGTCCTGAGTTCATAGATGAGGAAATATCCAAAATTTATGAAATAGGTAATGATTTAAAATACCCAAGAAATGTAATTGATAAATCTTTTAAAGTTGCTAGAAATACTTTTTACAATCCAAAAAGGGACAACCAGCCTTATTCATCTAAAAATATGTTGGTTATCTCTTACCATGAAAACTTGGTTGATATGCCTTCTCTTCTTAAGACTTTTAATATTAAAGTTGTATTCAAAAATCTTGATACAGTAAAAAAACTTTTGATAAAGGATTCCCCCCAAAATGCTGATGGATGTGTCTATAAGATTCCTTGTAAAATTTGCGATAAAGTTTATTACGGTCAAACTGGTAAAAATCTCGAACTAAGATTAAAACAACATAAATATAGCATTAGAACTGGACAAGATTCCAATGCTCTATTTATTCATGTAAGAGATTTTAACCATCCAATTGATTTTCAAAAAGTTGAGAAAGAGTATCAAGCAAGTCCATGGTCGACAGGAATATAATTGTTTCATAAAAAGCAGTTTTGACAATAATATGAATATTTCCTTTGGTTTATATAAATTAGATCCATTTATAATTAATAGAATTTGGGAAGAATTTAATAATACACTGGACAAATAATAATTTTAAAAATTTTCTTGGGTAGAATAGTTTGTTGGTGGGTTGTGCAAAGGACCTGTCCAGTTGGGCCGGCGCGTGTCAGGTGTTTAACCGTTGTGGGATCTGATAGTGTGGTGTTGGCCAGACCCCTTATATACCTTCCTTGGATGCTTTACTTTCATAGTTCCTTGACAATGTGAGTAGTCACGAAAGCGCTTTGAATTTCTCTATTCTTTCAGAGTGGTTGTTTTGCTTATATATATATATATATATATATATATATATATATATATATATATATATATATATATATATATATATATATATATATATATATATATATATATATATATATATATATACATACATATATATATATATATATATATATATATATATATATATATATATATATATATATATATATATATATATATATATATATATATATATATATATATGCAATAAGATCACAGATACAATGCATAATGTGAAGTGGCATCTATAGAATCATTGTCAGCAGAATTTATGGCACACTGTATATCAGGTATGACTTCATTCCAAGTTGCACTATTGGGATTAATAGTAGCTCTCAACACTTCGAGTACTTTCTTCTTAGTTCTTTCCACTAACTAATTACTGACAAGGTGGTGAGGAACAATAGTCGACTTATACAAGGCGCACAAGTTTTTAAGTATCTCATTACAGAATTCACCTCTGTCATCTGTTACTAGGGACTTAGGATTACTTTCTTACTGAAGGACTGGACAGGCTTGGTGGAGTGGATGGACTCTATCCGGTTGAAATAGCACCGACCCACTGGTCAGGTGACAACTCGTACTTCTACATGCACAGGGTAAGGGTAATGAACAAGGTTTACAATACTGGTATTCACTCTGAGTCGAACACTGTGACCCGAGGTACTAGCTATAGATAGATCTTACCATCTTTAACAGCATGTAAAGATTTCACGACAAACAAACTTTTAACCCTGGAAGGATTACTGTGAACTAGGACAATCTCACCATCTGAAACACAAGGGACAACAACGAACACTCTAGTGAGGGCACTAGCCGCGACAGAAACGTCTTTCTGCAGACAGCTTGTGACATCAACAAGAGATGAAATTACTCATTTCAAGTAGTCTTTCTCCAACAAGGCATCCCCTGGGAAGGAACTACCACTTGAACAAGCAGTCATCACAGGGATAGTAGTCTCAGTACCCAGCGTTGTCTGAGGTTCCTCTGAAACCCGAGGTAACTGTACACTATCCGGCATGCAAGATATTGTAGGGCCTGGATTCCATACAGGAGTGACAGTTTTACTAGTGTCTGATTGCTCGGTTACGTAATAGGTAATGCACATATCTATAATGATATAATCTGAACTCCACTTTCCGCAGCACTATGACAAATCTCGGATACAAGCTGTGAGAACAAACTAAGAGCTAGATGTTGTCTTTCAGTCAGTAAGGGACTATTAAGATATTGCAAACGTGAAGCAATAACTCGACTGATGTCATTCATTAAGGGATTGCTCAAAGGTAACTGACACATGATTTCAGAGAATTTACTCAAGGACATAGAAGCAAAGAATAATAACAGAAAGTATACGACACAGTTTAGATTAATAGAAATTAGAGATGCTTAACTAATCCTGCATAAGTAAATTAAATTTTATAAGACACACTGACTGAGAAAGGAAAACTCACAGAAATTTCCTTGGCAGACAAGGAAAGGAGAAAATGCAAGAAAAGGAAATATTACTATAATCTAAATTAATTGTAAAAATGAGCTTTTTTACTTTCAGTTCAGTAAGGAAATTTTATAATAAAAGTGTTAGCCAATGCACAAGTATAAAATAAAATCACTGAATTGTGTGGAAATAGAAATAAGCTGGCAGGCAAATTTTCTAAACATGGCACAACAATATTAATATGTCATTATAACATAACTAATGGAATGTACTGTAATAACTGAGAATATTGCACTGAATTATAACTTATCACTCTTTAAGAAATGATCAATTACTGAACGAAAATAGAACACAAAATAACAATATGAAAATTTATGAAGGAAAAAATTAATCACTGCAGAACAAATTGCACAAAGGTCATTGCAGAATTAGTCAATTAATCAATAAAAAATGCACACAGAGAAAATATATCTTAGAAGAATAAAAAAAATATCAGGAAATGACTTGGTTGAACAATTTAGCTCTTAATCGCAAGTAGGCAAACAATTTACTCAAAAACAGAGCAATAACAACAATTTTCCATTAAAAATTTGCAGTAAGAGTGAATTTGTTCAAGGAGATATCAATAATATGAATAAAAAAATGACACAATATACAGAACTGAAATTTTTAACACAAAGTTACAGGGACACAGATAAATTCAATGGATAATATAAATTGTTGAGAAATGGCATTACCAGTTAAGTTTAAAGAGTTTGTACTTAACTTAGAAAGACAACTCATCGCCTGCACAGCCGCCCCTGCAGACGAGGTCTTGAGAAGCTGTCGAAGTCATCTCTCTACGGGCTGTAAAGATTATAAATTACCCCTAGGGGGTGTTATGTCAGTATATTTCATTCACTGATTGCTGACAAATTACATACTTGTTTGGACTCAAAAGCCCGCACCTTACTGCCGACTATAGGTTGATTACAAACTCCTTGCGACTCAAGAACTGCGCAGTCCCCCATACTACAAGAAATTCTTAACCTACCTTCCTCTTGTAGCGTGAGCTATGGTGTTCTTCACACCTTCGACAGATATCGGTGACTTGATAGAAGCTGAAGTGTCCTTGGATGTCCACGTCTTCCATAGTCTAGGAATACGCACACTGGTACACTATGTTCCACAAGATTTGTCTTTATTATTCACAATCTTATCACTAAAGAAGCTGATCACACTTCTCTTAAGTGTTTATTGTGTTTTATGAGACACTTTGTTCACACCAACGCACAGATCGTTCTTTGTTGGTTATCCTGGCGTCAGTGTCACTCTCAGTAGAGTCAAAAGTAATCTGAAGACGCCACAGCGCCCCACGCCGTTACTCTCCTAGCACAAAGAAAAAGCTGACAGAGTACTTTTGCTTCCTTGCCACTTCCTCGATGAAGCAAAGCAGAATGTTTGTTTCTTGCTGTCTTAATCATAGACAACAATGTCCACTATCTTTACTATGGTAATAAAGTGGGAGCAGGATTTTCCTTAATTGTCCTGCTAAAGTAATGTACTGTCTCTTATTAAAATACACTCTGCAACACTGGACTGCAAGGAGCAGCGGTCGTTTGACCACGTCGATTACTCGTACTGCATCTGCGATCAATTACTCACTGTAGCAGTAAACAAGATATTTGCCCCTTCTGAGAGGGCTGGGCCCCTCAGGGCTGAAAGGGGCTGAAAGGGGCTGAAGGGGCTGATACCCCCCTCCTGGAGAAAATTTCTCCACACTGGGGGGCGGCGGAGGTTCGCTGCAGGTGAAGTATTCATCACTTAACATTAATTTAATTTTCTCACTTGCCACCACTGCTGCTTGTCTTTTCTGAACAGCTTTAGTCTGTGTGGTTTCTGTAGAATCACTAATTTTGTTTTCAACACTGTGTAATTCTAACGGTACTAGTTTATTTATTGTCCGCTTATTCACTACACCTTTGCTTAAAACATCAACTGTCCTGATGATTCCATTTGCATCAGGATATATGGTCACAATTTTTCCAAGTGACCATTGCGACCTCGGACCATCATTGTCAATAATCACTATGTCACCAGGTCTTAAGGACTTATGATTTTCAGGAACACCAGCTCCATAGAAGTGTTCTCTCAATGAGGTGAGATAGTCTTCTCGCCAAATTTTCTCCCAACGTTCAATCACTTTATTAAGGTGTTTGAATTTACGTCTGAGTTGCTCAGGTTCGAAATAAGTAGGATCCTCTATGATTTCTTTATCATTCATGGGAGGAACAGGTTCGAGCCTTGTGCCATGGAGTAAATGAGATGGACTTAACACTTCTAAATTGTCCAGATCATCGGTAACATAAGTTAGAGGTCTGGTGTTGACTCTATTTTCTATTTCAGTCACAACTGTACGGAATTCTTCTAAGTCTATTCTCTGATGATGAAGAGCCTTCCTTAAGCAACGTTTTACGATGCCGATCATTCTTTCATAAAATCCGCCTTGCCATGGAGATTTAGGAGGAAAGTATCTCCAACGACATCTGCGTTGATTCAGCATCTGTTGTACTTCTGGTTGATCAAAGATCTTGCTTATATAAGCAGCACCAGCAACAAAGTTCGTTGCATTATCTGAAATCATCAGTCCGGGACATGCCCTTCTGGGTGCAAACCTTCTGAATAATTTGATAAAGGTTTCAGCAGACATGTCATTGGCTACTTCTAGATGTACTGCTCTAGTTGTAGCACAAGTGAACAAACAGATGTACACCTTGATGGGAACTTTGTCAACTGTTTTGGTTAAAATTATTGGTCCAGTCTAATCTACACCTGTCACCTCAAATGGAGTGATATGACAAACTCTTTCAGAGGGATATGGAGGTGGACCTGGATACTGACATACTCGCATATCGTAGTGACGACAAGTAATACAGTCCTATATTTGTTTTTTCACACTTTGTCGACCTTGAGGTATCCAGTAGGATTGTCGTATTTGACAAAGTGTGTCAGCTACCCCACCATGTAACACGTTTCTGTGGGCGTTTTGAACAATCAGTTTTGTTAGCCAATGATTCTTGGGGATCAGTATTGGATGTATGGCTTCTTTAGGTAGGGAAGAATTATGAATTCTTCCTCGACATCTTATAATCTTTTCTGAGTCGAGATGAAGTCCTAAAGAATTAATCATGACAGGTTTCTTTGGGGATTTATCTTGTGTTTCCAGAAATTTATATTCTGTAGAGAAAACATCTTTCTGTATTAGTTTCATCCAGTATTTAATGGGTTAAAGATATTCATAATCAGGTTTTATTCCTTTAATGAATTTATGGACAAGAGCTGTAACTCTTAAGAGTTTACCCAAAGATGAGTATTTAGATCCATCAATGATTATTTCTGTTGTGTCTGCAGTATTTACACAACTTATTTCTGCTGTGTTCAAGCAGACTGTTTCTTCTGGCATAATGTGAGCTTTTTTCTGAGGCCAGTTATTTTCATTAGAGAGCCAGTTCGGTCCGTGGAGTCATAATTTATTATCCACAAATTTCTTGGGTGGGACACCACGTGACAACATGTCAGCTGGATTCTCTTGGGTAGAGACGTGGAGAAAGAGATAATCTCTCTGCATCTCTTTTATTTCTGCTACTCTGTTCTGTACATAGACCAACTTACTCTTATTATTTCTTAACCACTGGAGAACTGCTTCATTATCACTCCAGATCACGGTTTTTTCAATAGTGAGATGATCAAGTACTTTGTTGAGATAGACAGCTAATTTTGTACCTACATAGAGTGCTGTCAGTTCCAATTGTGGTACTGTTCTGACCTTCAAGGGTGCTACCCTGGCCTTTGAAGTAATTAGTGTACTTCCTTCAACATTACTCATGTAAGCTACAGCGCCATAACCTCTGGTTGACGCATCACAGAACACATGTAATGTGTACTTGTTTCCCTCTTGACCTATTTGTCTGGGAAATTTAATTTGATGAAGTTGTTTAAACTCCTTGGATATTTCATCCCATGCTTGACTCATTTCTAGAGGCAATTTCTCATCCCATCCAATTTTGAGCTTCCATGCATCTTGCATAAGTATTTTACCCTTTATGGTAATTCGTGAGACGAGTCCTAGAGGATCAAAACATTGTGATACCTCTGACAGTAAACTACGTTTAGCGAGTGTACTGCATGATTTATTGTTTATCTTTTTGAGACTCAAAGTATCTTCCTGTGTGTTCCAATTAAGTCCCAGCATATTGTTGCAATCAGGAATTTCAGTTTCAGGGAAATCTTCTTTGATAAGTTCCCTTAATTGCTTTGAATTTGTATTCCACATCCTTAGAGGCATATTTGCTTCTTTCATCTCCTTGTTAGCTTCTCTGTATAAGGATTTCAAATCCTCCTCTTTATTCACAGTACCTTGAAGATTGTCCACTTAGAAACTTTTCTTTAAGATTTCTTTGAAGGGACTTTCAGATTTCTTCAAATGTGTATTTAGAGTAGCTTCTAGTAAGAATGGAGAGGATGTTGCACCAAATAATACTGATTTGAAACGATAAGTTTTCACAGGACTTTGAGGATCATGTGGATTTTCAGGCCACAAGAATCGAGTATAATCTCTATCTATTTCTTGTAGTCCTACTCTTAAGAAAGCTTTGGAAATATCAGCATATGGGTTTGTGCGAAATTTCTTAAGCACGTCTCCAAGCTTCTCAGTTAGTGAGGGTCCGGTCATCAGACAGTCATTAAGACTTGCTACATCTTTATTTGCACGTGCGCTGCAATTGTATACAACACGTAGTGGAGTGGTTTCAGAATCTTTTCTGACTCCACGGTGCGGGAGATAATGAGCGTCTGTCTTCAACTTGTCTTCGACTATTTCCTCAATGAATTTATTGTCCAACTGTTCTTGTATGATATTATCATAGACAGTCAGTAGTTCTGGATTCTTCCTGGGCTCATGTATTTGTACTTTCATTTGTCCGAAAGCCATGCGATAATTGCTAGGCAGATGTGATGGATTTAATTTCCATGGTAACCTAACCCAATACTGTCCATCTTCATATTTGACAGTGTCCAAATATTGGTTATACGTCTTAGACTCTTGTGGGCTTGGTTTATTTACATCAATACCTATCGCGTCTAAATCCCACAACTTATCAACTGGTTCATTCATTTCTTCCAGTAATGATAATTTTTGCTGTGGTACATGATCAGCGGTTATTCTTGTAACTAGTACATTTTCCACTGAATCAATATCAGCTTCTTTCCCACTTTGAGAGGGAATGAGACCACATATCATGTGGCCTCCTGCTGTTTTCAGCAAGTGAACATCATGTTTACTTACTATATTTTGCACAAAACAGTGATAATAATCACTTCCAATGATTAAATCAATTGGACTAATTGTATCCGTCTGGATGTCAGGACAGGCTAACTTGACCTTAGCTGCTTTCAGTGCTGCAACTGTTTCTTTTAATCCCTGGATCTGCACAGACTTAGGAAAATCATCTACTACCACAGCTTCTACTGTCTTTTTCCTGTTTCCTAGACCAACAGTGATTCTGGCTAGGTCATATGTCTGTTTACCAGAATTGTGGAAAAAAACAGCTATATCTAACTGTATTTTGGCATAGGGTTGTTTATTAAGTTTCTGCAACACTGTTCTTCTTATGAAAGACCTTTGTGAACCTTGATCAAATAGTGTTAGCACATTGGTTTTGTGTAATTTATTGGATAACTCAACTCGAGCTATCGGGAGAGCAGTTGCTTTAAACTTATCTCTCACATTTAATGCTGTTGCTTGTTGACTTTCTGATTCTGTGGAAGTCTTCTGCTGTTCAGCAAAAGTATTTGGGCATAATGCTGTATGATGCATACCCTTGCATTTAAAACACTTCTTCAGTGAGCAATTACCTCCCTTGTGTTCACCTAAACACTTGATGCACCTTTTCAGCTGATGAACACGTTGTTTACTTGCCTCCATTGATGTGTATTGAATACAATACTGTGCCCAATGTGTTCCATCACAAAGTACACATTTTGGAGTACGTTTATGTATGACAGTCTGTTTACTGTCTGATGTATTCACAGCTTGATAAATGCCTATATGGGATTTCCCATTCTGTGGTTTAGTGAGAGTAGGTATACTCTTTTTATACTGAGTTGAAGGTTTGTTATCCACGGGATTTATGGATTTTTCATCTTGTCTCGTTGCTTGCATGCATGAAACTATTGTTTGTAAGCCATTGCTAATTTCTTCACAAGTGAAATAGCGTTTATTGATCATAATATTTAATCGTTCAATAGTTTGTGGTGACAACTTATCTTGTACAATACCACTGATAAACCAATCACATTGTCTTAGGTCATATTTAGCACCTAGAATTCTGAGACTATTGTCTATTGTGATTCTAAATGCCTGTAAGTCTGAAAAACAATGTTTGGGTGGCTTCAAGCTTGAAATTAAGACTGCATGTCTAATTCTAGCCTTGTCAGCATCGAAGTAATTGTCTGCTAAGACACGTAAGGCTATTTGATAATTGCCTTTAACCACCGGAAATTACTTAATCAGTTCATAGGGTTTTCCCTTCACAAGACATTTAAGGTAATTGAACTTAGCAATCTCATCTATGTCAGTTCGTGAATTTACTATGGATTGAAAACCACTAATGAATTCTTCATAATTAAGACCTTGGAAAATAGGTAATGACAATGTAGGTAAGCTTGGTAATGGGACACTTGTTGTTGTTACAGGTGTAACAGGTGCTTGACCACTAGTTACAGTAGGTCTCTGTGACAGAGTTTTACGGCAGATAGCCTGTACTCCTGTCCACCTTAATTGTTGATTACTAAATGTATACAAAACACTTTTAATTTCATCCTCAGATGGGTCTGATTCAAGAAATTTATTTTCATAATGTGTATAGTCTGAATTAATTATTTCCAGACGTTGTGTAATTCAAATTTGACCTCAAGATCATCAAAATCTATGTTTGTATCTTGAGTTAATCCTATACAGACTGAAATTAGATTTTCTAATTGTGTAATCTTAGTCTGTAAAGACTGAAACTGAGTTTTCAAACAAGCCATTTTAATGGTATACTGAAAATACTAGCACCACACTTAGAATGTTTAAAAAACACTGTATTGCTATAAACAGCTGAGTTTTTGTTTGCTTAAGTCAGCAATAATCAGTCAGACACTACTGACCCACTAAGCTTAACCTCAGGGTCAATGACCATGAAGGGTACACAGTACATGTGACTGGTGTTTATGGCTTGAGTTTGCTGTGTCAGCCTGACCACGATGATTAATCGTAAATAACGACGTTATACACTTCATTCACTATACACTATAAATGTCACTGTATAACTGTAAATCACACGTGAATATATATTACTTACACATATATAAATGTCACTGTTAATATGTTTTTGAAAGCTTACACTTTATATATAAGTTCCTTTAATATAACAGGTATATCTATAAGAAACAAGCTTTAACACAATCTTGTCTCTTAATTTCTGTCTATAAACATTATAAACACTATGTGTATATACACTCAGACAAACCGAACATCAGTTGGGTTGTTGTCTTTGCCAGCAATTTTCGAGATTGGAGCAGTGGATGCCGGGTGCCATCCCCCGTTTTCTTGTTGGGTGAGTCACTCAGCTCCCGTTTTCTTCGGGTGAATGCTGTGTGAGCGCTTGTTTTCTTTTGGCTGCCCATTCTCTGTGATTGAGTCTGGAGGGACTCATTTGCACTGATTTATATTGTAAAACACTAGTTTTACAGCTTTTTTCGAAGGACCTTGGCTCGTAGGTTATTTGTAAACTGTAGTACAACATATTTGGACCACAGTGTTGCCTTTAACCGGTTCGAAGGATCAATATGTTGAGAAATGGCATTACCAGTTAAGTTTAAAGAGTTTGTACTTAACTTAGAAAGACAACTCATTGCCTACACAGCCGCCCCTGCAGACGAGGTCTTGAGAAGCTGTCGAAGTCATCTCTCAACGGGCTGTAAAGATTTATAATTTGTAAGATTATAAATTACCCCTAGGGGGCTGAAAGGGGCTGAAGGGGCTGATACCCCCCTCCTGGAGAATATTTCTCCACATAAATATTCTTGCACTAGACTTGATGTGGCAAAATAAAACGAATATCTGTCTTGACACAGAAGATATAGCACTATATTCTATGAAAATTCAAGGGAATGAGGCAGTGCTTGACACAGAAGAATGGTACACACAGAATTAAATTGGAAAACACAAGGCAATGCACTGAAAAAAAAAAAATATTGTAAAACACAAGAAACTAATAATACACAATATTGAAATATAGTAGGTATCACAACACTTAAGAAACACAAATTATATAAAAAAAAAATTTCACAAAGAATCTATGACAATATAAGCACAATACTGCACACAATAAGCAAATAATAAATTTGTACAGAGAGAATGGTATTTACTTCAGGTATAGTGAATGGGCCACGATAACAAATATTAACATAAAAATAAGCACAAAAATGAGCAAGAATACGATACTGGAATTATCGCAGAGTCGAATTGCTGAGTTTATACTTAAGGCACAACTTCTCTGAATAACACAAGTAAATTCACAATAGATTTAGAAAATGTCTCAACACTCGCAAATCTCTCTCTCTCTCTCTCTCTCTCTCTCTCTCTCTCTCTCTCTCTCTCTCTCTCTCTCACTCTCTCTCTCTCTCTCTCTCTCTCTCTCTCTCTCTCTCTCTCTCTCTCTCTCTCTCTCTCTCGCTCTCTCTCTCTCTCTCTCTCTCTCTCTCTCTCTCTCTCTCTCTCTCTCTCTCTCTCTCTCTCTCTCTCTCTCTTTCTCTCTCTCTCTTTTTTTTTACACAGGGTTTGACAAGGTTAAGGATCCCTAGCTTTATTGACAAGCTAAGAGCTGTTACCTACATCAGCTCATTTAGTTTAATATGTTTATTATGCACCCCATACCCATCCTGTAGGCGGTAGTCAAAAGATTACAGAGGTACATAATTGGTCCAGGGACTGGACTCCAAAGTTTTGATAGCTGAGCAAGTTACAAAGGTAATGAACTAGATCTGGTCATAATCATGACCAAGTTACAAAGGTAATGAGCTCCAGGTAGAGCTGGTCACACTCATGAATAATTGCAAAGGTAATGAATCATAAACACATTAATCATGAGAATTTACAAAGGTAATGAGCTCCAGGTAGAGCTGGTCACAATCATGACAAGTTTCAAAGGTAATGAATGATAAACACGTTATCACATGATTACAATCATAGACAAATTACAGAGTAATGAGCAGTAAACAAACATAGCAGGGAATTCATCCATTGCCCCAACAACAGATGTTGCTAGGTGCCTGTCTCTCCTCGGTAGACAGCCATTGCCAACAGAAGCAAGTTGCCCCGGGATCTGCTGCTTGCACGAGCACCATCGACCCTCCCCAAGAGGTCCAAGAAGCCAGTGACTCCGTTAGCAGCCCGCATCAGCTCATTTGAAAGCATTTTTATTGTTATGAGACATACAAGTAGGGAACAGGATGACGTTGGAGCCATCTGTGGCCAGCATTTTCATTTAATCAACTGACTTTATCTCGTTGACATAATTATGCTGTACGAATGTGTTCCATACTCGAGTCATCCTGGGTATGTATGATATCAGATGGAGTGATGTTCTGGAGAAGGGTATAGCCAGAGTGAAGTTGCTGCTTTCTGCCCGTTTTGTGGCACAGAAGCTTGTTTCACGCTGTCCTCGAAGTGGATCCAAGTGTGGTATTTTGACAATATTGGCCTTGTACATAACAGTAAGGCTACCCACATCCCTCCTGTGTTGAAGGCTCTGCTGAAATGACAGATCTATCCAGGATAGGTCCAGGCGAGAGATGAGAAGTTTTGCTCTGTTCTCTACTCTGTCAAACAGTCGCAAATGAGAGGGAGGGCAGGCAAACCAAGAAAGTGGAGCATACTCAAGGTGTGAGCGTACTTGTGCCTCGTACAGAATCTTGCAACCCCTACTGTCAAGCAGGTGCGGGATACGGCGAAGTGCTGTAAGCTTCCTGGCTGCCTTGTTTACAAGATTTACAACGTGGCTCTTCATGGTCAGTTTGGAGTCAAATTTCACCCCAAGGATATCAACTTCTTTCCCAGGCGCCAACACCTTCACATTCATCTTTACTACTGCACCAGCATTACCATCATTGTGCCTAGAGACCATCATCATTTGCGTTTTCTCAGACGCAAATGTTACTTGACATCTATTTCCCCAAGCTGATATAATAGCTCTTAGCTGGTGATTGATGTAGCCTAGAACAGCTGGCATTTCTTCTCTTGGATAAATGAATGTCAGTATGCAATTGTCTGCATATGAATGGGATTCTGGGATGAAATGAAGAAGGTCATTGAAGTAGACATTCCATAACAATGGTCCCAGCACGCTTCCTTGTGGAACACTTGCCCCAATAGGATGTCTTGCTAATTCCGTTCCATTGAGAACTACCCTTAGAGATCTACCATGAAGGTAATCACTGAGGAGACATAACGTAGAGCCTGCAATTCCCAATGCTTGAAGTTTTGCTAAGAGGCCCTGGTGCTACACCTGGTCGAAAGCACCAGCAATGTCCAGTGCTACCACACAGCTGACTTTTTATTCATCCAGTGACTGGTGCCACTTAGTGGAGAGAGTTAACAACAGATCAGCAGCAGAGTAGCCTTTCCTGAACCTATATTGACGGTCACAAAGTAGTGAGGGGTAGTCAAAAAAAACTCTGTCATTTGTCTTGAGATTATTGTCTCAAGGATCTTACCAGTATTTGACAGAAGTGATACTGGTCTGTAGTTGAGGATTTCTGCTCTGTTCTTCTTTTTATGAACAGAGACTACATTTGCCTCTTTCCACAGAGAGGGCCATTTACACTGTACACTCTCTCACTCTCTCTCTCTCTCTTTCGAGAGCATGCGAAATATACACAAACACTGATCTCTGGCTGAAGGAGACTCGAACCTACGAACCTTAGGTTCGTAGGTTCGTAGGTTCGAGTCTCCTTCTGCCAGATATACATATATATATATACATATATACATATACATATATATATATATATATATACATATACATATATATATATATATATATATATATATATATACATATATACATATACATATATATATATATATATATATATATATATATACATATATATACATATATATATATATATATATATATATATACATATATATACATATATATATATATATATATATATATATATATATATATATATATATATATATATATATTCTAGGTAGTAGGTTGGTAGACAGCAACCGCCCAGGGAGGTACTACCGTCCTGCCAAGTGAATGTAAAATGAAAGTCTGTAATTGTTTTACATGATGGTAGGATTGCTGGTGTTTTTTCTGTCTCATAAACATGCAAGGTTTCAGGTACGTCTTGCTACTTCTGCTTACACTTAGGTCACACTACACATACATGTACAAGCATATGTATACACACCCCTCTGGGTTTTCTTCTATTTTCTTACTAGTTCTTGTTCCTGTTTATTTCCTCTTACCTCCATGGGGAAGTGGAACAGAATTCTTCCTCCGTGAGCTATGCGACTAAAATGCCAGGAGCAAGGGGCTAGTAACCCCTTCTCCTGTATATATTACTAAATGTGAAAGGAGAAACTTTTGTTTTTTTTCTTTTGGGCCACCCTGCCTCGGTGGGATACGGTCGGTGTGTTGAAAGAAAGAAGATATATATATATATATATATATATATATATATATATATATATATATATATATATATCTACATATATATTACATATATATGTATATATATATATATATATATGTACATATATTATATGTATATGTACATATATATATTTATATATATATATTATGTATATATATATATATATATATATATATATATATATATATTCTAGGTAGTAGGGTAGTAGGTTGGTAGACAGCAACCGCCCAGGGAGGTACTACCGTCCTGCCAAGTGAGTGTAAAACGAAAGCCTGTAATTGTTTTGCATGATGGTAGGATTGCTGGTGTCTTCTGTCTGTCTCATAAACACATGCAAGATTTCAGGTATGTCTTGCTACTTCTACTTACACTTAGGTCACACTACACATACATGTACAAGCATATATATACACACCCCTCTGGGTTTTCTAATATTTTCTTACTAGTTCTTGTTCTTGTTCTTGTTTATTTCCTCTTACCTCCATGGGGAAGTGGAACAGAATTCTTCCTCTGTAAGCCATGCGTGTTGTAGGAGGCAACTAAAATGCCGGGAGCAAGGGGCTAGTAACCTCTTCTCCTGTATATATTACTAAATGTAAAAGGAGAAACTTTCGTTTTTCCTTTTGGGCCACGGTGGAATACGGCCGGTGTGTTGAAAGAAATATATATATATATATATATATATATATATATATATATATATATATATATATATATATATATATATATATATATATATATATATATATATATATATATATATATATATATATATATATATATATATATATATATATATATATATATATATATATATATATATATATTTAAAAGGTGTTTCTAAACTGTGAAGAATGTCTTAGAGTGACGACAGCAGGATGGCTGATGATGAGGACAGAGTTGGTGGTGGTGATGTTTCATTGCTGGCAGCGTCAAACACTATATACCTTGTAGAATCTTTTAAAGAACTGCACTTTCTCAGTGAACCCACACACCTGGGTTTGTTACCGTGGGACACAGGTACGATGGAATCTCTTGACCAGCTATGTGAGCCATAAAATAAGATGCTAGGGGACGATATATGTGTGGAAAAAAAATCTCCAGGTGAGGGGTATCAGCCCTTCAGCTCCTTCAGTCCTGAGGGGCCCAGTCCTCTCAGAAGGGGCAAGCATCTTGTTTACTGCTACATCGAGTAATTACCAACAGATGTTTAACCGGCGTGTACCAGTTACGGGTCATGCGACTTATTTGCAAGAGACCAGTGTTGGAAGTAGTGTAGTTAATGAGAGACACTCAATCTCTTACCTTAGCAGGGCAATTAAGGAAAACCCTGCACCCACTTTATTACCATGATAAAGATGTACATTGTTGTCTATGCTTAAGACAACAAGATTCAAGCATTCTGCATTGCTTCATAGTGGAAGTTTGGCAAGCAGGGGAAATATGCTTTATCGGCACTTTGGTTTCAGGAAGCTGGGGGTAGATGGAGACGCCGCAGGCTAGATTGCAATACGTAATAGTGCAGTAAAGACTCGAACTTCGCGCAAAGAACGAACAAAAGAAGTGAATGGTGCATTGCTGTACCTCAGACAATCTCCATAACACATCAAAACACTTTCAAAGAAGTGTAATCAGCTTCTTTAATGATATTACCATGAAAGACGAACCTTGTGGAACATAGTGTACCAGCGTACGTATTCCTAGACTGTGGAAGATGTGGACATTCTCAAAGACACTATTCTTCAATTAAGACAATGATAACAGGGTGCAACTACGGGTCAGCTACAAATACCCAGGTGCGTCTAATATACATAATACGGGTAGGTCGGCTGTGCAGCGGATGTCCATTTATGTTTATTTGACGTACCAATACTCGGTAAAACGATGAACATCGAGCCCACACAAGTACGTATAGTCAGTATTCAGTTATGAAAATACTGACATAACACCCCCTAGGGGTAATTAAACATATAATATATTTCTATTTTCAGCCCATAGGGATTGTATGCGATAGCTTCTCAAGACATCGCTTACAGGGACGGCTGTGTAGGCGAAAGCTGTCTTTCAAGATAAGTCCCATTCCAGTCCAATATTTAATCTCTGACTTAGCTTCTAGCATTTCCCTCAACAACATGGGTGGAAATTGTCACACATGGTTACTGGCGGCAGTGATGAGTGGGTAGTAGTGTAAGTGCGCTGGGTGAGCAGGTATCCCCGCGCGTCTGGCTGGCACTCATACCACTAGGCATGTGAATATTCTAAGCTGGGCTGGTTTAAAAATCCTCAAAATACCATAGGCAAGGTGATTATCACTCTGGCCCATGTTTTTTACTGGTAGAACTAAGTGATATTGGAGGCAATTACTGCAGAGCAAAGTTCACTGGCTTACTTCCCACACTTGACTGGGTTGGCTTGCTGGCTTAAGCCCTCCACACTGGCTGGGATGGCTTGAAATCTTCTATGCTCACAGCAGGTTGGGAAGCTGGTTTGGCAGGTTAGGCGGGCTTAGGGCTTAGGCAGGCTGGGTGGTTTAGGGCTCTACCCCTTAGACTGGCTTAACTTCTCGCTAATTTTGAAAAACCCGGATCTACTCCTTGAAGTTGGCAAAATAGCAAATACTCAGGTAGGAACTAACCAGAAGCTGTGTAGACGGGCTGGACATATACTGACTTTGTGTAGCATGCGGTTGTGGGTGAGGGTGGTAACTGGATTGACTATGCCTCCGCATGCGGTCACACAATGTCCGTCGGCTTGGCAGAAGGTTTTCTCCGTAAATCGCCGTAATCATCAGAATTACGCGACCACCGTTGCCACCATTTGTCGGGTGGGTGTTCAAGAGATATTAGATGGTTGAAGAAATACACACTTGGTCGGTTGGTAACATGTATTGTGAGAGTGTTGTGAGGGAGCTCAGGAGTCCTGCTAGGTCTAGCTGAGGTCTGAAAGCGGAGACCTGCGACCTATCGCTTACATACGTGGGCTGCGTGACGTCACAGGTAGCCAAGAAGCCTAGCTGGACAGGGAGTCTGTGTATAATACAGCTGGTTCTAACTACATATACTACACAGGTATATTAAATAGACAATCAGTGACACTCCTGACATCTGTGTGGGTCCAGAGAGAAAGAGCGGAGACGCTGTGTGTGCCGTTAATAACTATCATTAAGAAGTTTATCAAAACATGGCAATTGTCAGCAAATGTTGTCGTAATTTTTAAGACAGGAAACAGAGAGTCTGCATTAAACTATAGACCAGTGTCACTAACATATATGGTATGTAGAGTTATGGAGATAATTATCAGAAGTGGTGGAGCACCTAGAAAGAAGTGGCCTCATACGTGACAATTAGCACGGCTTCAGGGTTGGTAAAGCCTGTAAATTCTGAAACAAGGTAAAAGTGGTAAGACAGGAGAGAGGAATGGATAGATTGCATTTTCTTGCATGGTACTTGACGAGGTGTCAAAATGGGAACATGTGAGTACTCGGGCTCCACAAGGTACTGTTTCTTGTATATATGAATGACATAAAAGAAATGATAGTTTCAGAGGAATCCCTGCTTGCAGATGACTTGAAACTAATGAGGAGAATATAAGCAGACGAGGACCAGGAAAGGATGCAAAGGGATTCGAACCAGCTACAGGAGTGGTTTGAGAAATGAGTCCTTGAGTGCAAAGTTATGAAGGTTGAGGATGGACAAAGAAGACTGCACACAGAGTACAGGCTCGGGGGTAAAGACTGCAAACTTCGCTTAAGGAGAAGGACCTTGGGGTGAGTATGATACCGAGCCTGTCCCCTTATGCGCACTTCAAGCAAGTGACTACTGCAGAAAATTTGCTTATGTCAAATCTACAAATAGCTTGTCGACATCTATGTAAGCAATTGTTCATCACACTATACTGGTCAAACACGCCAAGAAATTAGAGAAACTGCAAAAGGTTGCATCAAGATTAGTGCCGCAGATAAGTTAAGGGAACTCAACCTGGTGAAACTGATGGACAGGAGGACTAGGTGAAGAAGTTCAGAATATTTCGGAGATGGAAAATAGGAAGAGCACACAGCTTGATGTTTAAAAGTGAGATGAGCCATAGGGATCTTAGGATGTAATTTTCCAGCCAGAGACTTCTAAGATAGTTGAATACTTTGGAAAGTGAGGTGCTCTACCTACTTGTAGTCTACTTGGAGGGTGTTCCAGGGGTCAACGCTACTGAGGGACAGTCCTTGACTAGGTAGAGGAGAGATCCATACATAGCTTTAAAAAGCTCTACGTACGACAAGGCTCTTAAAGTCGGGAGAGAGTGGATTTAGTAACGAACAGTGAAGAGGCGTAACCAGGAGCTGTGATTCGATCCCTGCAACTACATATAGGTGAGTACACACACTCATAGCATAAATTGCATTTAATAGAAAATTCTGCATGGCGAATAATAATCTTTCAACATAGCAGCTGCATGAAATAGAATTTAAATTTTAACACGTTCATAGCTGTTTATAAATATCTACGAAGCATTAGTTGTCCTCATGCAGTTGTGATAGTTTTTGCAGTAATGGTAACATTCATGGTGACAGTACCAGAAATGATGGTGACTGTAGTTGAAATTGTTTTGATGCGCTTGCTATCATCATAATCTCACATGCTAGACAGCGAGTAGCATTAGTAGTTGCGCTTGTCATCATGATAATCTCACATGCTAGACAGCAAGTAGCACTAGTAGTTGCACTTGTCATCATGATAATCTCACATGCTAGACAGCGAGTAGCACTAGTAGCTGTGCTTGTCATTATGATAATCTCACAAGCTAGACAGAGAGTAGCACTAGTAGCTGTGCTTGTCATCATGATAATCTCACATGCTAGACAGCGAGTAGCATTAGTAGTTGCGCTTGTCATCATGATAATCTCACATGCTAGACAGCGAGTAGCATTAGTAGTTGCGCTTGTCATCATGATAATCTCACATGCTAGACAGCGAGTAGCACTAGTAGTTGCACTTGTCATCATGATAATCTCACATGCTAGACAGCGAGTAGCACTAGTAGTTGCACTTGTCATCATGATAATCTCACAAGCTAGACAGCGAGTAGCACTAGTAGCTGTGCTTGTCATTATGATAATCTCACAAGCTAGACAGAGAGTAGCACTAGTAGCTGTGCTTGTCATCATGATAATCTCACAAGCTAGACAGCGAGTAGCACTAGTAACTGTGCTTGTCATCATGATAATCTCACATGCTAGACAGCGAGTAGCATTAGTAGTTGCGCTTGTCATCATGATAATCTCACATGCTAGACAGCGAGTAGCACTAGTAGTTGCGCATGTCATCATGATAATCTCACATGTTAGACAGCGAGTAGCACTAGTAGTTGCACTTGTCATCATGATAATCTCACAAGCTAGACAGCGAGTAGCACTAGTAGCTGTGCTTGTCATCATGATAATCTCACAAGCTAGACAGAGAGTAGCACTAGTAGCTGTGCTTGTCATCATGATAATCTCACAAGCTAGACAGAGAGTAGCACTAGTAGCTGTGCTTGTCATCATGATAATCTCATAAGCTAGACAGCGAGTAGCACTAGTAGCTGTGCTTGTCATCATGATAATCTCATAAGCTAGACAGAGAGTAGCACTAGTAGCTGTGCTTGTCATCATGATAATCTCACAAGCTAGACAGCGAGTAGCACTAGTAACTGTGCTTGTCATCATGATAATCTCATAAGCTAGACAGAGAGTAGCACTAGTAGCTGTGCTTGTCATCATGATAATCTCACAAGCTAGACAGAGAGTAGCACTAGTAGCTGTGCTTGTCATCATGATAATCTCACAAGCTAGACAGCGAGTAGCACTAGTAGCTGTGCTTGTCATCATGATAATCTCATAAGCTAGACAGAGAGTAGCACTAGTAGCTGTGCTTGTCATCATGATAATCTCACAAGCTAGACAGCGAGTAGCACTAGTAACTGTGCTTGTCATCATGATAATCTCATAAGCTAGACAGCGAGTAGCACTAGTAGCTGTGCTTGTCATCATGATAATCTCACAAGCTAGACAGAGAGTAGCACTAGTAGCTGTGCTTGTCATCATGATAATCTCACAAGCTAGACAGCGAGTAGCACTAGTAACTGTGCTTGTCATCATGATAATCTCACAAGCTAGACAGAGAGTAGCACTAGTAACTGTGCTTGTCATCATGATAATCTCACAAGCTAGACAGCGAGTAGCACTAGTAGCTGTGCTTGTCATCATGATAATCTCACAAGCTAGACAGCGAGTAGCACTAGTAGCTGTGCTTGTCATCATGATAATCTCACAAGCTAGACAGAGAGTAGCACTAGTAACTGTGCTTGTCATCATGATAATCTCACAAGCTAGACAGAGAGTAGCACTAGTAACTGTGCTTGTCATCATGATAATCTCACAAGCTAGACAGCGAGTAGCACTAGTAACTGTGCTTGTCATCATGATAATCTCACAAGCTAGACAGAGAGTAGCACTAGTAACTGTGCTTGTCATCATGATAATCTCACAAGCTAGACAGAGAGTAGCACTAGTAACTGTGCTTGTCATCATGATAATCTCACAAGCTAGACAGCGAGTAGCACTAGTAACTGTGCTTGTCATCATGATAATCTCACAAGCTAGACAGCGAGTAGCACTAGTAACTGTGCTTGTCATCATGATAATCTCATAAGCTAGACAGAGAGTAGCACTAGTAACTGTGCTTGTCATCATGATAATCTCACAAGCTAGACAGAGAGTAGCACTAGTAGCTGTGCTTGTCATCATGATAATCTCACAAGCTAGACAGAGAGTAGCACTAGTAGCTGTGCTTGTCATCATGATAATCTCACAAGCTAGACAGAGAGTAGCACTAGTAACTGTGCTTGTCATCATGATAATCTCATAAGCTAGACAGAGAGTAGCACTAGTAGCTGTGCTTGTCATCATGATAATCTCATAAGCTAGACAGCGAGTAGCACTAGTAGCTGTGCTTGTCATCATGATAATCTCACAAGCTAGACAGAGAGTAGCACTAGTAGCTGTGCTTGTCATCATGATAATCTCACAAGCTAGACAGCGAGTAGCACTAGTAACTGTGCTTGTCATCATGATAATCTCACAAGCTAGACAGAGAGTAGCACTAGTAACTGTGCTTGTCATCATGATAATCTCACAAGCTAGACAGCGAGTAGCACTAGTAACTGTGCTTGTCATCATGATAATCTCACAAGCTAGACAGAGAGTAGCACTAGTAGCTGTGCTTGTCATCATGATAATCTCACAAGCTAGACAGAGAGTAGCACTAGTAGCTGTGCTTGTCATCATGATAATCTCACAAGCTAGACAGCGAGTAGCACTAGTAACTGTGCTTGTCATCATGATAATCTCACAAGCTAGACAGCGAGTAGCACTAGTAGCTCGAATACCTCATCATCAGAGTTAATTTCGTGAATATTAAACAGGGATACTTCATTGGAGTTTGTCCAAAATGAATATTTTTGAGAACTTTCCCATAACGTTGTTGAATCGTTTACCCAACATGGGCATGTAAATGGAACTTGCTCTTTAGGTGTATAAAACAAAAACATTTTCAACATAATGAGTTTTTGATTTACTCACCAATGAAAATTCCAGTGAAATTCTTCACTAAGAGGATATTACAGTCAACCATTGTGAGTCTTTCCTATCATAATTTCCAGCTACTCTGCACGATGTTTAGGATTAAAAAACTGTAATAACCTGTCATTAGCCGCATTGGCTCTTTTGCTTAACATAATGAGGGAAAAATCATATTGTCACTGGCTCGATGTTGAAAATACGTTAGGCAATTTCCATATCTTCGTTATTTAATACGAAATGTAAAAACATGAAGCTGCTAATTTTTTACCTGGAAATCATTATGTTGATCCTGGTGATGTTATTTATTCCAGTGATACTGATGTTGCTGGTCATGAGTAGGTTATTTGTCTATACGATGTTGTTGATGTTCTGGTGATCTTTATTGTTGTTTGTCCAGGTTAGGTTGTTTGTCCTGCCGATTTTGTTGATGTTCCTGCTAAAGTTGATTGTGACGGTGAAGTGACGGCTTTGGTGATGCTGTTAGACGTGCATCATGGCAATAATATATCAAAAAAGCCCATTAACTAGAGTAAATAATGTCTTAGGTGTGTGATGGTTGAGGTTGAGTCGCCTATTGATCAGCCACACCTGAGCGACCCTTGAGCTGTAGCAGTTCAAAACCCCGTCTCCGTATGCAGGCATGAGTCAGTCACAATGTCTGCAGCAGGGAGGCACGAAGCACTTGCAAACATCACGTCATTTCATGTCAATAAGGAAAACTTGCCGAATAATTAGAACTTAATTATAAATTGGATTTTTCCAAAGATTTTTTTTTTACAGACTACTAGCTATATTGTTGTAATGACAGTAATATAATAATTTACATTCTTTAATTAAATCTGACTTAGAAATTTAATCAAATTTAAATTACAGTATCAATTTTAATATATATATATATATATATATATATATATATATATATATATATATATATATATATATATATATATATATATATATATATATATATATAGGAGAATAATATATATAGGGAAGTACCACCTCTATAGCTGGAATGGGGACCCTCATCCTCAGAGAAGACAATAAACGTACCTCAGAGAAAACTCAAGGTTCTCCCCGGAGCTGTTTGAATATTTTCTTCTCCTACCACCCCCTATATATTTTTTATTCTATGTGAACATTTATTAATAAACAAAATACATTTACAGAAAAAAACAAAAACATGAATACAATGGCACAATGTATCAAAGATGATGAATTTCCTCCAGCTCCTCCGAGGCTGGACGTGAGCCAAGTATGCAGCAAGCATTTCCCCTCTGGATGGCGACGCTGAGGCGCTGGAACATGAAAGTGGCTGCCCTTGGGTCCCTGGTGGTGTCGATGAGTCTGGAACCCAATTCTTTAAGGAAACGTGTGGCATTTTTTCCCTATGATCCCAAGGTCTCTGATCCCACTGGGACAAATTGATACTGTTGGCTAATGTCCCTGTACTTGCTGATCTTGTACTCCTCCCTGTGGTCAGCAGCTCCTCCCTGTCGCCCCACACTGTGATGGATATAGGTGTCAGCCAGTGTGGACACACAGGTATAGTCCCATGCTAAGAGCTTGCCATTCTTCCAAGGATAGATGGTATATATATATAATATATATATATAATATATATAATATTATATATATATAATATATATAATATTATATATATATAATATATATATATATTCAAAACAACCACTGTGAAAGAACAGAGAATTCCAAACGCTTTCGTGACTACTCACATTATCAAGGAACAATGAAAGTAAAGCATCAAAGGAGAGTATATAAACGGGTAGCCCACACCTCACTATCAGATCCCACAACACCTGACGCGAGACAACAGGCCCGCCGGCCGAACTAGACAGGTCCTACACACAACCCACCATCAAACTATTCTACCCAAGAAATAAGAAATTTAAAAAATTATTTGTCCAATGTATTATTAAATTCTTCCCAAATTCTATTAATTATAAATGGATCTAATTTATATAAACCAAAGGAAATATTCATATTATTATCAAAACTGCTTTTTATGAAACAAGATTCAATTATATTCCTGTCGACCATGGACTTGCTTGATACTACTTGATACTACTTTCTCATCCAGTCAGACCAATTATTAGCTCCATAGGATCAGTTTCATATAAATGATCAAAATGGCATGTTGATATTTTGAACCCTATTGTTGGCAAAATTTCTAACTTTAATGTTAAAAACAACATAGATTTAGTTGATAAATTAAGCTCCTTGACTGACAAATGATTTTAAAATGGTTATTTTTGATGTTACTTCCTTGTTTACCAAAGTTCCTGTTGATGATTTATTAAGTTTCTTATCTGAAGAATTCGTTAATTATGATTTACCATTGCCAGTTCCTACTATCATTAAGCTTATTAAACTTTGCATTGTTGATGCAAAATTTGTATTTAATGATATGTTTTACACTCAGAAGTTTGGTATGGCAATGGGGAATCCTCTTTCACCTGTTCTCGGTAACCTATACATGGAATTTTTTGAAACAAGGCTGCTTAACACAATCCTCCCTAATAGAGCTAAATGGTTCAGATATGTTGATGATATTTTGTGTCTTATGCCCAAAAATGTAGATATACACCATTTCCTTGGCAAATTAAATAGCTTAGCCCATTCTATAAATTTTACTGTTGAATTTGAAGAAAATAACTCATTGCCTTTTCTAGATGTTTTAATTATTAAGTGTAATAATGAATTCAAATTTAAAATTTACAGAAAACCTACAAATAACTGTTCCTATGTCCACTATTATTCTTCCCATCAAGATAGAGTTAAACTGTCTGTTTTCTCATCAATGTTTTTGAGAGCTTTACGAAATTGTAGTCCTGAGTTAATAGATGAGGAAATATCCAAAATTTATGAAAAAGGTAATGACTTGAAATACCCAAGAAATGTAATTGATAAATCTTTTAAAGTTGCTAAAAATACTTTTTACAATCCAAAAAGGACAACCAGCCTTATTCAACTAAAAATATGTTGGTTCTCCCTTACCATGAAAACTTGGTTGATATGCCTTCTCTTCTTAAGACTTTTAATATTAAAGTTGTATTCAAAAATCTTGATACAGTAAAAAAACTTTTGATAAAGAATTCCCCCCAAAATGCTGATGGATGTGTCTATAAGATTCCTTGTTTATTAAGGTCAAACTGGTAAAAATCTCGAACTAAGATTAAAACAACATAAATATAGCATTAGAACTGGACAAGATTCCAATGTTCTATTTATTCATGTAAGAGATTTTAACCATCCAATTGATTTTCAAAAAGTTGAGAAAGTAGTATCAAGCAAGTCCATGGTCGACAGGAATATAATTGAATCTTGTTTCATAAAAAGCAGTTTTGACAATAATATGAATATTTCCTTTGGTTTATATAAATTAGATCCATTTATAATTAATAGAATTTGGGAAGAATTTAATAATACATTGGACAAATAATAATTTTTTAAATTTCTTATTTCTTAGGTAGAATAGTTTGATGGTGGGTTGTGTGAAGGACCTGTCTAGTTCGGCCGGCGGGCCTGCTGTCTTGCGTCAGGTGTTGTGGGATCTGATAGTGAGGTGTGGGCTACGCCTTTAAATACTCTCCTTTGATGCTTTACTTTCATTGTTCCTTGATAATGTGAGTAGTCACGAAATCGCTTGGAATTCTCTATTCTTTCACAGTGGTTGTTTTGCATATTCTAAAATCACCTGTTTACTGTGATCTTATTGCATATATATATATATATATATATAGTATATATATATATTTATATATATATATATATATATAAATATATATATATATATATATATATATATATATATATATATATATATATAACCAATAAAATCACAGAAAACAGTGATATCACAATATGCAGAACAATCACTACAAAAAAAATAGTGAAATTCCAAGGGCTTTTGTGACTTCGCACATTATCTTGGACCTATCAAAATAAAAGCTTAACAATAAGGACGAGACTATACCTGGCTGTCGCAATCAACAACATGTGACTTTATACGATGATGTAGGTAGGTAGTCAGTGATCCGTAAAATCCAGCTTATATTCTAACCAAAAATTTGTCTAAAATACCATAAATTCTCCCCAAATATTATTAATTATAAATGAATCCAATTTATATAAACCAAAAGAAACATTCATATTATTTTCAAAACTACTATTTATGAAACATGGTTCTATTATATTCCTGTTCACCATGGACTTACTTGATATAACTTTCTCAGCCTTTTGAAAATTAATTGTATTGTTAAAATCTCTCACAAGAATAAACAGAGCATTAGAATCTTGTCCACTTCTTATGTTATATTTATGTCGTTTTAACCTAAGATCAAGACTTTTATCAGTTTGATTATATATATACTTATATATATATATATATATATATATATATATATATATATATATATATATATATATATATACATATATATATATATATATATATATACATATATACATACATATATATACATATATATACATATACATATATATATATATATATATATATACATATACATATATATATATATATATATATATAAATATATAGAAAAATATATAGAAATATATATAAAAACATATATATAGATATATATACATATATATATATATATATATATATATATATATATATATATATACATATATATATATATATATATATATATATATATATATATACATATATATATATATATACATATATATATATATATATATATATATATATATATATATATATATATATATATATATTATATATATATATATATATACATATATATATATATATATATATATATATATATATATATATATATATATATATATATATATATATATATATATATATATATATATATATATATAGCTTGTTCCTCACGTTCTCTAGCTCTTTCTTCACGATCAAGTCTATCACGCTCCTTTTTGTCTTCTCTTTCTCTCTCTAACTGTCTTGGATTTCTCTCTCAATTCTCTCTCTCTCCTTTTTCTCCTGTCTTTCAAGGTTCTCTTCCTCCTTTTTCTCTTCTCTTTCGATTCTCTCTCTATCCTTTTCTTCATCTCTTTCCCTTTCTAACTGTCTTTCTTCTCTCTCAATTCTCTTTCAAGTCTTTCCTGGATCTTAGCACTAATGAAAGATTCTAAATTTTTCCCTGTTATTCCTAACTTACTTCCAGCGTTCATCCAAAACTGGTATTCATCCATGCTTGCAAGAATAACTGGGGGGGGGTCGCAGGTGTTGACAACCCACCGGCTCGTTCTTCACAGGTTTTCTAGCTTTCAATAATCCTTCCAGATGACAGGAAAGGAGGTTTTCTCCACTGCAATGATGAGGGGTTACATCCTGCTACTTGCATACACAAACAGGTTAGTGGATCAAAATTCGGGACATCTCAGAACGTTAGTCCGTCTCCTTCAATTCTACTCGTTGATTGGCAGGTGACCCTCTCTGTCATCCAAGCTGGAAAGATAGACAGGTTACCCACTGCTTAAGAAATCACTCTCCATGATAAGTACAATTCCTAAAAGATGTGGTGATCATTACAACAGTCAACTTAGAGCAAGACTGAGAGGACTAAGTTTATTATTCGTCAAAAGTGAAGCTTTCAACCAATAAATCCACTAGAATACAAGGCAGGCATTTACTTACAGTAGTGCTGGGAGCTGTAAGTCTAGTGATTACTGTTTGGACCGGAGTCCCACACGTCACCTTTCGGGGAGGGGGGGGGAAGAAGGAGGGGAAGGGATAGTGGGAGCTAGACTGACCTTACCTTAACAAGCAGCCGGCAGTCAAACTATCGGAGGGGGGAAAAAAAGGTGGAATAGGGGGAGCTAGACTGACCCTACCTTAACAAGTAGCCGGCAAGCAAACTATCACTTTCGGGGAGGGGGAAAAAGGGGGGGGGGATAGCAGGAGCTGGACTTACCCTACCTTAACAAGTAGCCGGCAATGAAACAATTGTTACTATATCGCTACTCCTATCTATTGAACTTTTCCGTCACATTCCTTAACTTCTTAAATTACATATACATATCGTCTCTTCTGATTTTTTCTTCTCTATTTTTTCTATATATTAATACAAAATTCAATTAAGTTAGGAAGACTTATTGCATAATTCATGCTGGTTTCCAGTTATTAGGTTGTCATTTTCCAGAAAATTATATTTTTTTTTATATATTTTATTTAAAAGACATACATAGTACATAAAAATAAACGACAAATTACATATTGAAAACAGTGATGGAAAATTCTACATAGTACATGTACTTTCCAATTAACATATTACATCTGAAAGACACAAATCTGTACAGTAAACAATGACCACTCCAATCCTTGAAGTAATGACATTATGTCTGGAACACTAAATCTAACCTAAAGGCTCCTTGGCAAGTACATCTAATTCCTGATTGTGCATCCTGCCACGGAATGTACACCTTACATTCTGAAAACACCACCCTCCCCCCCCCAATTCTTGCATGTCAAGCCACCTGACACGTAACAATCTTTATATGTAGCTTTATATTGTATGAAATGCTTTCATTATTCCATATTGAACAACATGATACGTTCAGTATCACTCAAGATATTGATATAATATAAAAATCAATTCTACATGATTCATGTACAACGTATATCTACTAGACACCCAAACATATCACCTTCTCGAGGAAGGTATAAATATATACATATGTTACATACACTTTACAACACAACCAGTGAAACAAAAACCTAATCCTATGTCATCCATCAATTACCCTATAATATATATCAATTCAACGGTAACCTAAACCTACGGGCTCTATAGAGCTCCCATGAAAAAAAAAAACAATATGTAATAAGAAAACAGGATAAGTCAAGCTTTCTAAAAATATTTCGCCCATATCATTAAAACCATTACTAAGGTGTAAGTCTGGTATCACAAAACATAACTGTGCATGACCTTCACACGTCGATAAATACTGAAGCCTTCCTACCACTCGCAATACTTCATGTGTATATATATATATTTCGCATTCACACAGTGCACCCACATTGTCATTTCAATTACACACATACCAATAATTTCGTTGCAGATATATAATATTCCATCACATTACGACATCTGTCGTCCTTTGTCAATTGCATAATTAATAATTAAATTGAAGAACTTGTATCGTTCACAACACACAACCCGCTCATCACACAGTCAAAGGCATTTATGTCTCAGTACTATATTCATTCTCTTCCACACTAAACCCTTTCACACTGTCCTTATCCGGAAGCCAGCCCGCCGCAACCCCTTACATTGCACGTAAATCCCATAAATCCCTCAACCTAAAACTCCGGTAGCCCTCAGTAAAAGCAGTCTCCCAAGTCCCTCCATAAATTTCCCTATTACGACACTTAGTTCTGTAAAATGTCGCAGCTTTATCCTCTCATCCACGCCCACCTCCCTCATGGCCCATGACGTATATATAAAATCCGTGACCAAATACGCCACTGCATTCTCCACCATCTTACTCACCCCAACTATATCCAAACTTAAAGCCCGCAACACCTGTAACCCTCCCCCACCCACTAACCTGAACACCTTTCCTAACCAGACCCGCACAACTTCTATACAGTCACAAAAATATTCCGCATGCAAAATTGTCTCCATGCTTCCACACGCTCTACATTCCCCTCCCTCCCTTATCCTCCTGTTGAATAGGACAACCCCAGACGGCAAAATCCCATGTAAAAATCTAAACATTACCTCCCGAACACCCGGTTTTACACGTAATTGTTTTAGACGCGTCCATATTTCGCTCCACGCATACATATGGTATGCTCCTTCAACAGCAGCCACCACTGACCTACCTTTCATTCCTTCGAGGACCCGCAATTTAACACACGACGGATCCCTCACTGTCATTAATAACCTCAACATGGCCTCACCAACTATTAAATCCCTACCCCCCCACCACCGTTGCATATCCTTACGTACTTGCACAAGTCCACCTCCCCTCCCGCACCCCTCCCTTATATAACTTCGTTTTAGGTACACGCTCATCATCTTTTTTTCCAGAGGTAAAAGTCCCAGCCCTCCTCGACTGACCGGAAGTGTTAACACCGCTCTACTTAACCATTCGCAGCCCGATCCCCATATAAACCTAAAAACCCCATGTTGTAAACGTTTCACCTCACGTCTCATCAGCGGGTACATGACAACGACATGCCATATCTTGCTGTACAATAGCACGTTCGTCACTATTACTCTTTGATGCAGCGTTAGTTGCGCCGCCCTCAAACCACCAAGTCTTTTCAATACTCCATCCACTATTCGCACCGAATTCACCTCTTGAGCCACCCGTGAATTTCTCACATAAATTATCCCACATATCATTAGTTGATCCACCACCTTCCACCCACCCCCTACCACCTCATCCCCATTTGTACTATCCCTTAGGTCTAGAAACTTAATCTTCTCAACATTAATTTTCATACCTGAAGCCTCCCCAAACACATCCACCACCTTACCCACCCTAAGCAAATCCCTATTACC
This sequence comes from Cherax quadricarinatus, assembly GCF_038502225.1. Lineage (NCBI taxonomy): Eukaryota > Metazoa > Arthropoda > Malacostraca > Decapoda > Parastacidae > Cherax > Cherax quadricarinatus. The sequence goes on along the minus strand of NC_091361.1, from coordinate 4,895,080 downwards.
TCTCACCAAAACAGTCGTGTCATCCACATAACCTACGATACCAGCCCCCCCCTCCCCCCGGTCAGTACCCTCCCCACCTCCCGCAACACACCTCCGAATGGCCCTATAAAATGGATCCTGTATACACGCAAACAATATTTGTGATAGTGGGCAGCCTTGGCGCAGTCCCCGTCGCATCTGCATTTTAACTCCTAGCCTCCCGTTAACCTGCACCCTCATCAACGCCCCCTGATACAATAATTTTGCCCAAGATATTATTTCTTCCCCAAAACCTTGCCAACGCATGAACCTCCATAACGCTTCCCTTTCTACACTATCATAAGCAGCCTTCCAATCTAACGACAATACACCTCCATCACCCAACTCCACCCGTTTCTCTATAAATTCTCGAATCATGCCATGCTCTTCATACATCGACCTTCCTGGCACACCATATTGCCCCCTATCAATTACCTTGCCTATTACCATCTTGATTCTGTTCCCTAATATTCTCGCAAAAACTTATAATCTCTACACGTAAGCGAAAGTGCCCGATAATCCATTACCGTTGACTGCTCCCCTTTCGGTACCAACACCACAACGGCCGTCCGTTGCTGCTCTCCCATTACCTCAGCCGCTTTAAGTATGTTAAACAGCCTTACTAAAAAAACCCTCAGAACCCCCCAATTCTTTACGTAGAAATCATTTGGCAGTCCGTCTATACCCGGCGCCTTTCCCAAGCTCACTCCTGACAACGCCTGCCAAATCTCACACCCCGTAATCGGCCCACCTAATGTCACCCGATCTTGACCATCAAGCTCACACTGCACATACTCTCCCATTTCCCTCAATGCCACCTCACAGAAGCCCACACTTTGCGTATATGACTTAAACCAAGCGTCTGTCGTTACCAATGCTTGACCCGCTCTATACCCTTCCATCCCTATATGTACGTTTAACCCCATCATCTCCATCCTCACACTCCTCTTTCTCTGGCCTCTTAACACGCAAGCCGACGGCCGGTCACCCCATAGCACTTCTTCCAATCCTCCCATAATTCGCGCACCATCAAAACGCTCGTTTTGCAATACCCTAATACTCTCCTTTAAACCCTCAATGTCCTGCACTGGATAGCTTGCTCCTCCTCTTGCATAACAGTCACGCAGCTGCCCTTCAAGATATCTTTGAAACCCATACTTTAACCGATTATATTCCCTCCCACGACAAATATAATATTCTCTGATACGATTTTTAGCCACCGAATCCCACCAATTTACCAGTTCATCATCCCCCGGCGCCTCATCCACCAACCGCTCCCACAATTGCGCAAAAGACTGACTACATTCCTCACCCTGCAAAAGCTTCACATTTAACTTCCAATAACCTTGACCCCTTCTAGGCAATCAATCCCGTTCTAGGTCCACCAGTACTCCTCTGTGATCCGAAAAAACCGCGTCCACCACACGCACTCTGCTCACTATTACCGTTCGGGGCACATACAATCGATCCAGTCTAGCCGCATATCCACGTCTAACAAAAGTATGTTCTACAACCCCACCCCCTCCAACGTCCATTAACCCCACTCCATTTAATAATTCCCCCCAAATCCCCAAACAATACCCTGCCCCTCTAGGTTCCACATCCTTATGCCTTATCACACAATTCCAATCACCACCAATTACAGCTACACCCGGCAAAGCACGCAAATAATGTACTAGGACATCCTTCACATATTTATTCTTAATACGCACATCTCCCTCTGCCGGACCATACACACACACCAAACTCATCTGTACCCTACCCCAACACCCATCTACACGAATCACCCTCCCCTCCCCACCCTCACAATGCCTCACTACGAACGGGCTAGTTTCCCTTACCAGGATGGCAACTCCTCCTTTCAACCTTATCGCATGCTCCACATACACATTATACCCATTCACCTTCAACTCATAACCTGGTCTGTAGTTGTGTTCCTGCACGAACACCACGTCAACACTATTACGCACCAAATATTCACTAAACCATACACACTTTCTCTCTGATCTCAATCCATTAATGTTCAATGTCATGCACTTGAAGCTTACAGAGTGGTTTTCCTTCTTGACCCTGGTACTCTCTTGCCACCAGATCGTTTCGTGACACCTCGTTCCCTCTCCCCCCCTTTAGAAACGCTCTTAACCAACTCCTGCCCCTTAGGGCCGCTGTGTCCTCTCTGCGTAACTTCCTCCCAGGAATTTTTGCCAGTGCGCTGAGCAGGCGTGATCATGTCCTCGGAGTCAGATAGCGCAGCAGCACGCTTCCGTGATGCTCCCTCGGCTTGCATCATGTCGTCTGATACATTGTCCCGGTGGACCTCCACCTCCACCTCTTGCATCAAAATATTCTTATCACACTGCGCAGACCGCAGATCCTGTTCCACGCCCTGATCCACAGCAGACCCAAGAACTAGGTCTGGACTCCCAACCTTCCCAATACTCTTGTCAGCCAATAACACATTTAAAGCCATGGCTAATGAGTCTTCCACATCGCTATCACTCGCAGTCGGGGTGTTCTCTTCCAACACTTGAGCTGCGTTCAATGGAGGGGTGTCCACCCCCCCTCGTTACACCTGCTGACTCCATCTCCTCTGCTCTCTCGACCTCCTCACTCCAGGACCCACCTTGTGTAGGCAGAGTCACATAAGGCAAATCTTGCTCCTCACCCTTCTCTACTGCTGTATGTCGTTGCCGTTGTTCCATGTTGCCACACTTCCTTCCACACAGAGCCGCTAGGTGATCATATGACCCACACAACCGACAGGTCCGACGTTGCCCAGCGTATGTCACAAACACCTGGGTACGAAATTCTGGCAGCACTACGTACGACGGAATAGGGTAACGTAACGTCATCTTCACAGAATACGTTCCTTCGAGTATCCCTGCGTATGGCCCAGTAGCCCACTTCCCAACAGTGGCCATATGTACTGTACCATATTTGCCCATCGCAAGACGGATGTCAGAATCATCCGCCTCGAATGGCACATTTCTAATCTTAACCCATGTGTAATGGCGAGAAACGTCGTGAAGTCGCACGGTCACAGCGGAGTTAACTATCAAAGTAACCTCCTGGTACTTGTCTACCACCGCCTCATACACACTTGCCAAATTAAACTTGACGAAGATCCTCGTCGTGCCATTCAGCGCTACTCCACATATCTCCTCGTTAGCAATACCATATGTATATCGTATGATTGCAGGTAGTAGCAGGTCCATAGAAGTTCCTGTCACAGCCCCACGGATAAGCTCAACACAGACTCTGTTTATGCGTCTCCGGCTGTCCTGCCCCATGCTGTGAAAATATAACTGCCACTAATCAACGCCAGGGGCAGCAGCAGCGCACGTCCTCACTACTCAAAGGTTGAGTGACGGCATCATCTCAAGGTTATTTCTCTTATCAGGTGGTAGGAATAATATCTGGACATTTTGAAGATCATATGCAGAAATTCGTCCCCCGGAATTATCTTTCTGCATTCGTGAAGAAAACTTTTGATTCACCTTGGTTATCTGACTGTTGGAGGTCGTCTCTCTCCGCTCAAACCTCTCAGTCCAACCTCACCCTCTCCACCGATTTTTTTTTTCAAAATGATACCTAACCCTGCATTACCTACGTCGTTCAGATGAAGTCCTTTACACAAACAGAAGCGTACGTACATATTAAATGTCCGTCAGCTCTCTTAGAAATAAGACTTAGTCTTTAACACACGTAACTTTTTCAGATTATTAGTTCAGGTGAGTGAATTCAGGTCATACATACCTTGGCATTAATCCTGTAGACACCAGGGTCCTTCTGTGTTCTTTCACTTTCGATGTGTATTTTCTATTTGTTAAGAATTTATTCTAATCTATTCTACTTTAAATTATTCATTATATAAAGAGAAGTAAGGATGATTTTTCTTTGGTATATTATCCGATAACTTATAATTTTCACAATATCGTCGATATTTGTAGCAGGTAGACATATCTTCCTTGTATATTTGATATTGAAATATTATTTATATTCTTCATGCCTTTCTCTTGAGAGATCCAACAGGACTACCTGGGACGGTGCTCCCTGGGGTACTAAGTTGCCGGACCTGAGGTTTCACTTGGGAAAGGTGGGACAAGATGCTCCAAATTATGTCATAATCTAGCACAGGTTCTCTGAATTTATTCCCATTCTTCACTAGAGTAAAGCTGGTTAAAGCCTCTTTTGCACCAGGGAGATCAGAAATTCTGATCTCTAGACTCTCTCCACCCACAGATTCCACCAAAATCCTCATAAATAGTGATCCACAGAGAGAGAGAGAGAGAGAGAGAGACAGACAGACAGAGACAGAGACAGACAGACAGACAGAGAGACAGACAGACAGACAGAATAAAATAAGTATTATAACACGGTAACCATGCATTAATAATAATGTACGTAATCCTCATTACTGACTTCATGTAATAATACGGAAATTGTGAGGATAACATGCAAATATATGATACTCGGTGATAAGTGCTTAATAAAAGCAACACTCCGCCTTTCCCTCCGGACGCTGTCACACCGTTGTGAGCTCTCTCTCACTACCTATCACACTCATTCTCAACAACTGTTTTATGTAAACTCTTGAAATTTCATCAAATCTCTCGCATCGCGAAACTGCAAGAATAAATTCACACTATACTACCACCACCTGGGAAGCGACTTACAACAGTCGACAATCCTCCTGATACCTTCTGTACTTACTGCTTGGTAAACAGGGCCAGCAGGTGTTAGCAAACGTGCCTACCGTTTCCATCCATGCCAAGGATCAAACCATGGACTCTCAGTATGTGAGACGAGTGCACTGCCAACCATATCAGAAACACCCACTTGAAAGGCACCAATGATTCTACGACTTACGAGTTTGTTACATAAACGAGTATCGTATCTCAAAATAACGGATTAAAAGAATTTCAGATACTCCCCGGCCCCAAATTATCAACATTGCTCCATTGGTCTTTATAGTGAAATTGCCAGCAAGATATTTCATTAAATGGCATTTCTTCATGAGCTATTAAAATTATTAGATGAACATCAAGCCATTGTGATCAGGGTGATCAGTTGATTCTGACACCATTAATAAAACCAGGGGCTCTTACAATGAGACAATTACTGCAGCAAAAATTTGTGGAAATAAAGTCACCGTAAGCCTCTAGAGACAGACTGGTCTAATTTCATTATAACTGGAAATTCTGTTAAAAATCCTTCAGCCACCACAATGGGAACAGATCCTTTACGTAACAGTGAAGCAAGCCTTGGATCTGGATGATCCACTCCAAATACTGTTAGTACACCTGACGTAACAGTTCTGATTGGCAACCCCCAAACAGGGTTTTGATAGTCTGCCTCAACCTTGGCTAACCATCCCCTGTTCGTCCCTGTATTTGAAGATACACCTGGAATTGCTGGTCGACGGCATGGAAAAGGACGAGGAAAAGATAGTGGAAGAGGACGTGGAAGAAAACGTGGAAGCAGGCACGGAATCGATGCTCAGACGTCTGCCTTCCCTCCCTCTTTTTGCAACGTTGAAAGGGTTGCAACAAGTAGGTTAAGATAAAAATTCTTAGGCAGGAAGGCTGTGTACTGAGCCTTGAGCCCACCGCCAGAACTACATTTTCCTACCCTCCCTTTTTGAGTAAGGCAGGACTACCATAGTTTTCAGGCAGTAGAGCATAGAAATGAAGAAATATGACAGATTAAATGCCACGTTGAATCAATTTTGACGTATCCAACGCTGAAGTGCAGTCATATTTGTTAATTGGAGGTCTCACAATATACCTTGCATAGCTGATGGGAGAAATTTAAAGTGGCCATAGAAAAGGGCAAGATAATTAGTAAAAAAAAATAGGTAATTATAGACAGAATATCAGATAGGCGGGAGTATGGAGGAAATATGTAATTAGATATATGGATGGACTTGTCGGCAAATGGGTCTACGAAAGACGAAGAAAACCACATAAGCGACAAGGGAAAGAATGTTGGAGGTGCACTGAGGCATCTGCAGAAATATAGAACTTATCCTTGGGATAAGAAGGAAAATGCACCAGAATATACTGGTACCATCAATGTTATATGAGTGTGAAGCGATGGTTGTAAAAGTTGCAGAGAGGAGAAGGTTGGAGAGAGTGGGTGTCATGTTAGCAGCCAATGTGTGGTTTAAATGACTCATGAAATCGTAATGACACGATTGGAAACAAACCCCACCCGTGGTATGGTTTGTGTGGGATAAATATTATGCAGATAATTCGCAGCTTGGAGATTAGGACATAGTGTGCGGTTACTGAAAGTATTATTCAAAGGAACAAGTTTGAGTTGTTGAAGTGGTAATGTTTTTGATTCTTACTGTAAATTAGTAGACAATTGAACAAATTTTTAATTACAACAAAAGTTGGGATTCTACAGAATAAGAAGCAAAGACGAATGTTGATCTACCATTCATTGGGTATTATAGTGTATTGTCTTGATAATTTTATCCACAATTTTCTCGCAATATCTTGACGAATGGCAGTATATTATAGAGACCTTTTTCAAGTCCAAGGATTCGATTCCTGGCACCTCTCAGTCTTCTACTGAATATCGGTATACGTGTACGAGATGTACGTAAGTCTGTACATTAGTAAAACGATGAGGCAGCTGAGAACCTGAATTGCTTCACATAGATAAATCTTTCAGTACGGGTCATCTGATAGCTAAGCCTACATATTTAGCGATTATTGAAGGTACAAATGAACAGGACCAACTCATTAGCGTAGTTCTCCTTAAAGTTTTAGGCAGCTGCTCGTCAGGCAAAGAGCTAAATATCGCAGAGGGTTTCTGTACCATCAAACTTCAGCTTTTGTGTTTTTAATTATATGCTAATTTTAATTTTAACTTTAGACCTATAAAATTATAAATGTTTCATAAATAAAATAATTTCTTTATACTCTTTTGATAATGTGAATGTCTGTTTGTTTTTCGAAGGCATGAAGATGAGAATAGAAAATCTTGAAACGTTATTAAAAAGCGTTATTAAAACGTTATAGAGGTGGTACTGGAAAACCACAAGCTTCAACATGTTAGAGACACTGCCAGAGAGAGAGGAGAGGATGAGCCAGCTAGACTGGATCTTGTATTCACCTTGAGTAGTTAAGACATCGAGAACATCACATACGAAAGGAACCTCGGAGCTAGTGATCCCTTGGTTCTGACCACTGAATACATAGTAGAGTTCCAAGAGGAGAGGGAATCAGGAGTAGAATGGAAGAAACCAAACTACACAGGCATGAGAAATTTTCCCAAGAGGATCAGTGAAAAAAGGAATTGGTGGGCAAATCAGTAAACAAAATGATGGACTACGTGACAACAAAATGCAAGGTGGCAGAGAAGAGGTTCGTTCCAAAGGGCAACAGAAATTATAGGAAGACCAGAGGGAAGACTCAAAGGGGTAGAGAGACCAGAACTAAGTGCGCAAGAGAATGGGTAAACGTACAGAAGATAAGGAATCCAGAAAAATAAAGAAATTATTCCAAGAGCCAGAAACGAGTATGCACTGATAAGGAGGTAGGGCCAGTGGCAATACGATAACGACATAGCAACGAAAGCTAAGTCTGACCCGAAGCTGTTGTATAGCCACATCAGGAGGAAAACAACAATCAAGGACCCGGTAAACAGGCTGAGGAAGGAAGGAGGGGAGTGCACAAGAAACGACCAAGAAGTATGTAAAGAGCACAACATGAGATTTAAAGAGAAATTTACAGTTGAGATAGGATGGACTCCGGAAAGCCGGAATAGTGGGATACACAAACAAGTGCTGGATGTAATACACACAACAGAAGAGGAGGTGAAGACGCTGCTAAGTTCACTAGATACCTCAAAGGCGGTAAGATCTAATATCTCTCCATGGATCCTTAGAGAGGGGGCAGAGACACTCTGTGTGCCACTAAAAACAATCTTAAACACATTCATTGAAACTGGACAACTACCTGAGGTGTGGAAGACGGCAAATGGTGATAGACACGAGGCATTAAACTATATACAATTATCACTGATATGTAGAGTATGCAAAGTCAGGGAGAAGATTATCAGGAGAGTGGTGGTGCACCTAGAGAAGAACAAGCTTATAACACGACAACCAGCACGGTTTCATGGAAGCCAAATCCTGTGTCACAAACCTACTGGACTTTTTTGACACGGCAACAGAAATAAGACAAGAGAGAGAGAGAGAGAGGGGTGAGTACATTGCATTTTCTTGGACAGCAAGAAGGTTTTCAACACAATTCCACACAAAAGAATAGTGCAAGAGCTAGAGTATGAGGCAAGCACAACAGGAAAGGCGCTGCAGTAAATCAGAGAATACCAGGCAGGGAGGAAACAATGAGTCTTGGTATGTGACGAGGTGTCAAAGTGGGCGCTGTGAGGAGAGAGATTCCACAGGGGATCAGTCCTAGGACCGATGTTGTTTCTGGTATATGTGAATGACATACTGGAAGGGATAGACTCAGATGTGTCCCCATTTCCAGATGAAGTGAAGATAATGTGGAGAATTAAATCGGATAAGGATCAAACAGGACTACAAAGGGAGCTGGACAAGTTGCAAGCCTGGTCCAGCAACTGGCTCCTGGAATTTAACCTCGTCAAATACAAAGTCATGAAGATCAAGGAAGGGCAAAAAAGACCACTACAGGCTAGGAGACCAAAGACTGCAAACCTCACTCAAGGGAAAGGATTTTGGGGTGAGTATAATACCAAACACATCTTCTGAGGTACACATAAACCAGATAACTACTGCAGCATATGGCCACTGGCAAACCTTTGAAAAATGTTCGTATACCTCAGTAAGGATTCGCTGAGGATTATGTACACCTTATACATCAGGCCCATAATGGAGTATGAAGCACTAATTTGAAACCCACTCCTGGTCAAGCACATGAAGAAATTAGAGAAAGTGTAAAGGACTGCAACAACACTAGTCCCAGAGCTAAAGGGAATGTCCTACGAAGAAAGCTGAAGGGAAATCGGCCTGACGAAACTGGAGGACAGGAGAGTTAGGGCAGATATGATAACGACATTTAAAATATTTCGAGGAATTGACATGGTGGACAAAGATTGGATGTTCCAGACATGGGTCACAGATACAAGGGGTCAAAGATGAGACAACGGGATGTAAGGAACTATTTCTTCGGTCGTAGAGGTCTCAGGAAGTGGAATAGTTTGGAAAGTGACAGTGGAGGCAGGAACCATACATAGTTTTAAGACGAGGTTTCATAAAGCTTATGGAGCAGGGAGAGAGAGGACTTAGTAGCGACTAATGAACAGGCAGGCTCAGGAGCTATGACTTGAACCCTGGAACGACAATTAGGTGAGTACAATTAGGTGAATACACACACACACACACACACACACACACACACACACACACACACACACCGTCTCACCTCCCATTGTATCACTTTCTCTTTCTATCACTTTCTATCAGTTTCCCTCTCCCTCCCCCTCTCTTCTCCCTCTCTCGCTCTCTCTCTCTCCCACTCTCTCACTCTCTCTTTCCTCCTCCCTCTCTTCCCTACTCTCTCCCCTCCCTCTCTTCCCCAATCTCTCTCTCCCCCTCCCTCTCTCTTCACCCTCACTTTCCATCCATCTTCGTGCTGCTCTGTCTTCTTTCCCCCCTCTCCCCCTAGGCTTTCCCACACTCCCTTTCTCCTCTGTCACGTTGTATCACTTTCCTTCTCTTCCTCTTTCTCTTCCCCTCTCTCTTGCTCTCACTCTCTCCCCTCTCTCACTCTTACTCTACTCCTTCCTCTCTTCCCCACTCTCTCTATCTCCCTCCCTCTCCCTTCACCTTCACCTTCCATTCATCTTCCTGCTCCTCCATCTTCTTTCTCGCCCTTCCCCCTAGTCTATCCCACACTCCCTTTCTCCTCTCTATACCCCCTTGTACCCCCTAATCTCTCCCTGCCACTGTCCCCCCCTCCCACCTCATATCCTTCTCTCCCCTGGCTGCCTACCCCCCTTCCTCCCTACAACATCCATCTAATGCAAACACCCACTCGAAAGTTAAAAGGTTCGTTCTCTGGGATAATGGGTTACCCAAGAAGGCAGAGAACCAAAGGTCTGGTGGACGAACCTGGGAGGCGAGATTGGGAGGCAGAGCTCAGAAAAAGGGAGGAAGACTGGGGAAGGAAACTAGAAGAGCTTGGCATGAAAATGAAGGAGACGATAGCTGCAGAGAGCAGGAAGTGGGAGCAACAACCCATAGTAGCAGAAGTTAAGATACAGTGCTTAGAAGAGGAACTGAGAAACCTGAAACAGCTTAAAGAGAAAAATGACTGTACAGATATAGCGTGAGGAACTTCTGCATCAGGCACAGACAAGGGGTCTGGAGGGAGCAAAGACGCTATAATGTATACAAGGGTACTATCAGACCCACATGGGGCCAAGGCAAAGATGAGGAGCACACTAGGAACAAATGAGAGGTCTGAAGACAATGAGGAGGCTATGATATATGCAGAGACTCTAACAGACACCTGCAGGGGCCAGGAGCAGCTTAGCAAGAAAGACAGGATTGAAGGAAGGAATGCTCTGATGGAAAGAACCAAAACACCCCAGAGGACACAATGGTAGACACAGTTGGAGGAAGAAAGGGCGAGATCAGTTTTTGTCTATGGGCTCTAGGAAGTTGAAGGGGAAACCTACGATTAAAGAAAACAGGAGGAGAAAAAAGTGATTGAAGGTATCATGAAAGCAATAGATGAGGGCAACATGACCCAAGTGACAAATTTTCCGAGAACTGGGTGGTTTCCAAGGGGAAAGAAATGGTCTTTCAAAGTAATTTTCGAAGCAGAATCAACTCTAACCATGATCCTGCAAGAGAAATCACGACTGAGAGACAAATAAGTGTATCAGAATGTGTACCTCAATCGAGACAGAACACAAGAGGAAAGGATGATACTGAAAGAGAGAGAGTACAAAAACAAAAGGAGGAACGAGAGGAAATGGCAAAGATGAACAGAAGAACCCAGATGCAGGTGGAAAGGTAAAAACACCCTCCATAAACACCCATAGAAGAACTCCAACTGCGACAACCCCAAGGCAACTGCACAATCTAAACCGACACTCACACATTGATCCCTTGGTACCCACCCCCACCACCACAAACCCCACCCCTACAGCAACCCCCCATGGGAACTCTACCCCCACTGCAACCACCCATAGGCCCCCACCAGGGCTCCTGATCCCCCAACCCTAGTCTTCACCCAAGATTACAGTTTTAGAAAAGAAGTTGAAGATTTGCTACACAAACACGGATGGAATAATGAATAAATATGAGGAGTGGCATGAAAGAATCAATGAGAAATCCCCAGACATCATAGCAGTCAAAGAAACGAAACTCACTGAGACAACAACAGATGCAATCTTCCCACCAGGATATCAGATCCTGAGGAAAGACATAAGGAGCAGACGGGAGGAAGGTTTGCACTGCTCGTAAAAAACCGATGGAGATTTAAGGAAATGGACGAGATTGGATAAAGGGATTACATAGCATGTACACTTCAGTCTGGGGAACATAAAGTAGTCATTGCTATGATGTATAATCCACCTCAGAACTGCAGGAGGCCAGAGAGGAATATATAAAGAGCAACAGAGCAATGGTGGACAGACTGGCCGAGGTGGTAAGAAGAGCTCACTCGAGCAGAGCAAAGTTACTGGTTATGGGCGATTTCAACCACAGGGAGATCGACTGGGAAAACCTGGAGCCACACTGGGGTCCCGAAACATGGAGAGCCAAGATGATGGATGTGGTACTGGAAAACCTTACGTATCAACATGTAAAGGAGAGAGAGAGAGAGGAGGATGAACCAGCAAGACCAGACCTTGTGTTCACCCTGAGCAGTTCAGAAATTAAGGACATCACATATGACAGGCCCTTGGAGCTTGTGATCACATGGTTCTGTGTTTTGAATACATAGTAGAACTACAAGTGGAAAGGGTAACAGGAGTTGAATGGGAAAAGCCAAGCTATAAAAGGGGGGGGAGAACTACACAGGTATAAGGAGCTTCCTGAAGGAGGTTCAGTGGGACAGAGAATTGGCAGGAGAGTCAATGAATAAAAAGATGGAATTCGTAACAACAATGCAAGGAGGCAGAGGAAAGGTTTGTTTCCAAGCACAAAGCCCCTGGTTTACCAGAATGTGCAAGGAGGCAAAAACTAAGTGCACTAGAGAATGGAAAAAGCACAGAAGGCAAAGAACCCACGAAAATAAAGAGATTAGTCGAAGAGCCAGAAACGAATATCCACAGATTAGGAGGGAGGCCTAACGACAGTACGAAAATAACATAGTATCGAAAGTTAAGTCTGACCCGAAACTGCGGTATAGCCACATTAGGAGTAAGATAACAGTCAAAGACCAGGTGATCAGGCTGAGGAAAGAACGTAGGGAACTCACAAGAAAATATCAAGAGGTATGTGAGGAGCTCAACACGAGACTCAAGGAAGTAATCACAGAAGAGATATGAAGGGCTCTGGGAAGGCAGCACAGAGAGGAACACCAACAGGGAATGTAACAAAAAGTGTTGGATGACATACACACAACTGAGAAGGTGCAGAAGCTGCTAAGTGACCTTGACACCTCAAAGGCGATGGGACCGGACAACATCTCACCTTGAGTCCTTATGTAGTCCCCATTTTTAAGAAAGGAGACAGAAACGAGGCACTAAACTACAGACCAGTGTCACTGACACGTATTTTATGCAAAGTCAAGAGAAGATTATCAGGAGGAGAGTGGTGGAGCACCTGGAACGGAACAAGATAATAAACGGCAACCAGCACGGATTCATGGAAGGCAAATACTGTCACAAACCTTCTGGAGTTTTATGACAAGATGACAGAAGTAAGACACGAGAGAGAGGGGTGGGTTAATTGCATTTTCCTGGACTACAGAAAGACCTTCAACACAGTTCCTCACAAGAGATTAGTACAGAAGCTGGAGGATCAGGCAAGTATAACAGGAAGGGCACTGCAATGGATCAGAGAATACCAGACAGGGAGGCAACAACGAGTCATGGTATGTAATGAGGTATCAGAGTGGGCGCCTGTGACGAGCGGGGTCTCACAGGGGTCAGTCCTTAGACCAGTGCAATTTTTGGTATATATGTATGACATGATGGAAGGGATAGACTCTGAAGTGTCCCTGTTCATAGATGATGCGAAGTTAATAAGGAGAATTAAATCAGATGAGGTTCAGGCAGGACTACAAAGAGACCTGAACAGGCTGGACACGTGGTCCAACAACTGGCTTCTCGAATTCAACCCCTCCCCCCAAATGCAAAATCATGAAGATAGGTGAAGGTCAAATAAGTCCGCAGACAGAGTACAGGCTAAGTGGACAAAGACTGCAAACCTCACTTAAAGAGAAAGATCTAGGGGTGACCAGAACATCGAGCACTTCTCCAGAGGCACACATAAACCAGAAAACTGCTGCAGCAAACCTGAGAATAGCATTCCAATACCTTAGTTAGGAAGAATCGTTCAAGCTACTGCACCCTGTCTACGTCAGGCCCATACTGGAGTATGCAGCACCAATTTGGAACCTACACCTGCTCAAGCACGTCAAGAAATTAGAGAACAAAGGTTTGCAACAAGGCTAGTTCTGGAGCTCATGGGAATGTCCTACAAACAAAGGTTGAGAGAAACCGACCTGACGACACTGGAGGACAGGAGGGTCAGCGGAGACATGATAACGACATACAAAATATTGCGTGGAATAGATAACGTGAACAGAGACAGGATGTTCCAGAGAAGACACAGAAACAAGGGGTCACAATTGGAGGCTGAAAACTCAGACGAGTCACAAGGATGTTAGGAAGCATTTCTTCAGTCATAGAGTCGTCAGGAAGTGGAATAGCCTAGCTTTAAGACTAGGTATGACAAAGCTCAAGGAGCAGAGAGAGAGAGAGGACCTAATAGCTATCAGTGAAGAGCCTCAATTAGGTGAGTAAACACACTCACACACACACACACACACACCTAGTAGTGAACAGTGAAGAGGCGTGGCCAGGAGCTTGGACTCGACCCCTGCAACCTCCACTAGGTGAGTACAACTAGGTGAGTACACACCCACACACACACACACACACACACACACACACACTCACACACACACACACACACACACACATACACACACACACACACACACACACACACACACACACACACACACACACACACACCCACACAAACACACACACACACACACACACACACACACACACACACACAGGGGATCAGAGGAATATGGTATTGGAAAGGCAGAATGGATGGGAGAGCAATGTAAGTGGAAAGAAGAAGAGTGGGAGATCAAACAAGGTGAGCTTTCTGAGAAAATGGCAAAGAAGATAGAGGCTCAGAAGAAGAAATGGGAGTAGCATCCTGAAGCCGGAGAAGCCAGGTTACAGGCCCTAGAATATGAGGTAAATGTGCTGATACAAATTAAATGGCCATTTCCCAAGGGTGACATGACATCTAAAGCAGGTATACCCCAATTAAACAAGGAGTACAACGGAAAGGAAGGAAACATGACTTATGCTAGGGTCCTATCAGTCCACCAAGCAAGGCTGAGGAATGAAGGAGGAAAGCCATTAGGTGCAGGCAAAGCAGTAAGTGAGGAGGGGAGAAGGTAGAGAAGAAACGGGTCTGATGCAGAGGCACGACCTTGCCACCAAGAGTTACAGGAAAAAATATGGGGGACAATGTCTATGTACAAATGGGACCCAGTGACATAGGGAAAAGCAATGGGAAGAGGAGAGGGAGATGTCAATGTTTATTCATGGGCTTCAGGAGAGCAAAGGGAGGACACACAATGAAAGATGGCAGAAAGAAAAATAGATGATTGGAAACATCATTACAGAAATTGGAAAAGAGGACATCACTGAGAGAGGGTGTTCCTAGACCACGAGAAAACAAAAATAGGACAAATGCAGCTGAGGGAGAGGACACAGAAATTAAAGGGGCTTGGAAGAGAGGCAAGGACAGAGAAGCAGAGGACAAACAGAGCCAGGAAGACCAACAAGAGCAAACTTTCAAGGAACGACCCTCAAAACCTCACAACTAAACACGCTATCCTGACACAAACCACAATCCACACTTACAGCCCTCACCCCACACTATACAGTACAATCCCATAGCACACTGCCAGGTCCCCCACCACCACAGACACCCCAAAACATAGAGTTGGAGAGGAAACTGAAAGTATGGTACACAAACACTGATGGAAAAACGAATAAGTGGGAGAGGCATAAAAGAATCAAAGAGGCATCACCGGACATTATAGGTCTCACAGAAACCATGCTCACAGGAATGATAACAGATGACGTCTTTCCAAGAGGATATCAGATTAGAAGGAAAGACATAGGGAACATAGGGGGGGGTGGAGGATGGAACTGCTCATTAAAAAACAATGGGATTTTGATGAGCTGGAGACAGGAGACAGAGGAGAAGCAAAAGACTACGTAATAGGAACACTTCAGTCTGGAGGTCCCAAGGTGGTAATTGCAGTAATGTATAACTCACCACAGAACAGTAGAATGCCTAGGCAAGAATATAATGACACACTGGTTGAAGTGGCCAGAAGGGCTCATGCGAGGAGGGCAAAGCTACTGATTGTAGTTGACTTTAATCACAAGGAAATTTACTTGGAGAACCTGGAGCCACATGAGGGCCCAGAAACGTGGAGGGTTAAGATGACGGAAGTGGTACTGGAAAACCTCATATACCAACATATAAGGGACATTATCAGAGAGAGAGAGGGGAGGATGAACCAGCAAGACTCGACCTATTATTGCAGATATTGAGGACATCACGTATGACAGATCCCACGGGGCCAGAGACCACTTGGTTCTGAGCTTCGAATACATAGTAGAGTTACAAGTAATGAGGGAAGCAGGAAGGACTGGACACATGAAGCCAAACTACAAGAGAAGTGACTACACAGGCACGACGAATTTCCTGCACGAGGTTCAGTGGGACAGAGAACTGGGAGGGAAGTCAGTTAATGAGGTAGTGGAATATGTGACAACCATATGCAAAGAACCTGAGGAGAGGTTTGCACCCAAAGGTAACAGAAATAACGAGAAGCCCAGGATGAGCCCTTGGTTCACCAAAAGGTGTAGAAATGCCAGAACCAAGTGTGCTAGAGAATGGAAGAAGGACCCGGGAAATAAGGAGAGTAGTCGTAAAACCAGAAATGAAAATGCATAGGTAAGAAGGGAAGCCTAACAACATTGCGAAAATAACATAGGAGCAAAAAAATATTCTGACCCGAATCTGGTCAGATTAGCAAGAAGTCATTTAAAAATAAGTCCTCTCCAAAAGTTTTTCTTATACGTTTAAGGATATATTTTTTTCAGTTATGATTTTGTAGAAATTAATAATTTTGTACCAAAAGAACCTTAGAAAACTTACCTAGCCTTATTACAACAAGAGTGATTTAGTTTAGCTTAATTCAACTAAATATATTTTGGTTAAGTCTGCAATAATTTAATAATCAACAAACAAAATTAAATATTTTTTTTTCGTTAGGTTCAGAATGAATTTTTGCTGCATACACAAATTTTCCCTTGCCTTATTACACAAGTCCTCTTGCCTAATAAGGCGTTGCTATTTAACGCGAAATTGCAAGTTTTACCTATTTGGCACCACACATACACACACACACACACACACACACACACACACACACACACACACACAAACACACACACACACACACACACACACACACACACACACACACACACACACACACACACACACACACACTGGTCCTAGGACCAGTGCTATTTTTGGTATATGTGAACGACATGACGGAAGGGTTAGACTCAGAAGTGTCCCTGTTTGCAGATGATGTGAAGTTAATGAGGAGAATTAAATCTGATGAGGACCAGGCAGGACTTCAAAGAGACCTGGACAGACTGGACACCTGGTCCAGCAAATGGCTTCTCGAATTTAATCCTGCCAAATGCAAAGTCATGAAGATAGGGGAAGGGCACAGGAGACCACAGACAGAGTATAGGCTAGGTGGCCAAAGACTGCAAACCTCACTCAAGGAGAAAGATCTTGGGGTGAGTATAACACCGAGCATGTCTCCGGAAGCACACATCAATCAGATAACTGCTGCAGCATATGGGCGCCTGGCAAACCTGAGAACAGCATTCCGACACCTTAGTAAGGAATCATTCAAGACACTGTACACCGTGTATGTCAGGCCCATACTGGAGTATGCAGCACCTGTTTGGAACCCGCACTTGATAAAGCACGTCAAGAAACTAGAGAAAGTACAAAGGTTTGCAACAAGGTTAGTTCCAGAGCTAAGGGGAATGTCCTATGAAGAAAGATTAAGGGAAATCGGCCTGACGACACTGGAGGACAGGAGGGTCAGGGGAGACATGATAACGACATATAAAATACTGCGTGGAATAGACAAGGTGGACAAGGACAGGATGTTCCAGGGAGGGGACACAGAAACAAGAGGCCACAATTGGAAGTTGAAGACACAAATGAGTCAGAGAGATAGTAGGAAGTATTTCTTCAGTCATAGAGTTGTAAGGCAGTGGAATAGCCTAGAAAATGACGTAGTGGAGGCAGGAACCATACACAGTTTTAAGACGAGGTTTGATAAAGCTCATGGAGCGGGGAGAGAGAGGGTCTAGTAGCAACCGGTGAAGAGGCGGGGCCAGGAGCTAGGACTCGACCCCTGCAACCACAAATAGGTGAGTACAAATAGGTGAGTACACACACACACACACACACACACACACACACACACACACACACACACACACACAACTTTCTATAGAAGCCTCCCAACCAGGTCAACCCCAGTGCAACCAAACACTCTAAATCAAAACACCCATGCCACATCCAATGCCCCCACCCACTACATTACAAACTTCACCCCCACAGCAACAACCCATAGTTCCTTACCAGGTCTCCCACTTCCCCAACCCCAATATACTTCCCAGACCACAGTCTTAGAAAAGAAGTTGAAGGTGTGGTATACAAATGCAGATGGAATAACAAACAAGTATGAGGAGTGGCACGAAAGAATCAAAGAGACATCCCCAGACATAATAGCACTCACAGAAACAAAACTCACCAGAATAATAACAGATTCAATCTTTCCATCCGGATATCAAATCTTCAGGAAAGACAGAGGGAGGAGAGGGGGAGGAGGAGTTGCACTGCTCATTAAAAACCAGTGGGGTTTTGAGAAAATGGAAGGAATGGATGGCATGGGCGAAAGGGACTACTTAGTAGGAACAATCCAGTCTGAGGGACATAAGGTGATAATTGCAGTAATGTACAACCCACCACAGAACTGCAGGAGGCCAAGAGAAGAATACGATGAGAGCAACAGAGCAATGATCAACACACTAGCCGAGGTGGCCAGGAGAGCACACATGGGGGGAGCAAAGTTACTAGTTATGGGTGATTTCAATCACAAGGAGATTGACTGGGAAAACCTGGAGCCCCATGGGGGTCCCGAAACATGGAGAGCCAAGATGATGGATGTGGTACTGGAGAACCTCATGCATCAACATGTTAGAGACACTACCAGAGAGAGAGGAGAGGATGAACCAGCAAGGTTGGACCTTGTATTCACCATGAGTAGTTCGGACATCGAGGGTATCATGTATGAAAGGCCCCTGGGAGCTAGTGATCATGTGGTTCTGTGCTTCGACTACATAGTTGAGCTCCAAGTGGAGAGAGTAGCAGGAATAGGCTGGGAAAAACCAAACTACAAAAGGGGGAACTACTCAGGCATGAGGAACTTCCTTCAAGACATTCAGTGGGAGAGGGAACTGACAGGAAAACCAGTACAAGAAATGATGGACTATGTAGCAACAAAATGCAAGGAGGCAGAGGAGAGGTTTGTTCCCAAGGGAAACAGAAATAATGGGAAGAACAGAACGAGTCCTTGGTTCACCCAAAGGTGTAGGGAGGCAAAAACTAGGTGTACTAGAGAATGGAAAAGGTACAGAAGACAGAGAACTCAGGAAAATAAAGAAATCAGCCGAAGAGCCAGAAACGAATATGCACAGATAAGAAGGGAGGCTCAGAGACAATATGAAAATGACATAGCATCAAAAGTAAAGACTGACCCGAAGCTGTTGTACAGCCACATCAGGAGGAAAACAACAGTCAAGGACCAGGTAATCAGACTGAGGAAGGGTGATGGGGAATTCACAAGAAACGACCGAGAGGTATGTCAGGAGCTCAACACAAGATTTAAAGAGGTATTTGCAGTGGAAACCAGTAGGACTCCAAGAAATCAGAACAGGGGGGCACACCAGCAAGTGCTGGATGAGGTACATATAACCAAGGAGGAGGTGAGGAAGCTGCTATGCGAACTTGACACCTCAAAGGCGGTGGGACCAGACAACATCTCTCCATGGGTCCTTAAAGAGGGAGCAGAGATATTGTGTGAGCCATTAACAAAGATCTTCAACACATCATTTGAAACTGGGCAACTCCCTGAGGTATGGAAAATGGCAAATGTAGTCCCAATTTTTAAAAAGGGAGACAGACATGAGGCACTAAACTACAGACCTGTATCTCTAACGTGTATAGTATGCAAGGTCATGGAGAAGATCATCAGGAGGAGAGTGGTGGGGCACCTGGAAAGAAACAAGTGTATAATTGACAACCAGCACGGTTTCAGGGAAGGAAAATCCTGTGTCACAAACCTACTAGAGTTTTATGACAAGGTGACAGAAGTAAGACAAGAGAGAGAGGGGTGGATCGACTGCGTATTTTTGGACTGCAAGAAGGCTTTCGACACAGTTCCTCACAAGAGGTTACTGCAAAAGCTAGAGGACCAGGCACACATAACAGGAAAGGCACTGCAATGGATCAGAGAATATCTGACAGGGAGGAAGCAACGAGTCATGGTACGCGACGAGGTATCAGAGTGGGCGCCTGTGACAAGCGGGGTTCCACAGGGGTCAGTCCTAGGACCTGTGCTGTTCTTGGTATACGTGAACGACATAACGGAAGGGATAGACTCAGAAGTGTCCTTGTTTGCAGACGATGTGAAGTTAATGAGAAGAATCGAATCGGACGAGGATCAGGCAGGACTACAAAGAGATCTGGACAGGCTACAAGCCTGGTCCAGCAACTGGCTCCTTGAATTTAACCCTGCCAAATGCAAAGTCATGAAGATTGGGGAAGGGCAAAGAAGACCGCAGAGACAATATAGTTTAGATGGCCAAAGACTGCACACCTCACTAAAGGAAAAAGATCTGGGGGTGAGTATAACACCGAGCATATCTCCTGATAACTGCTGCAGCATACGGGCGCCTGGCAAACCTACGGATAGCGTTCCGATACCTCAGTAAGGATTCGTTTAAGACTCTGTACACCATCTACGTCAGGCCCATACTGGAGTATGCAGCACCAGTTTGGAATCCACACCTAGTCAAGCACGTCAAGAAATTAGAGAAAGTGCAAAGGTTTGCAACAAGACTAGTCCCAGAGCTACGGGGATTGTCCTATGAAGAAAGGTTGAGGGAAATCGGCCTGACGACACTGGAGGCCAGGAGGGTCAGGGGAGACATGATAACGACATATCAAATACTGCGCGGAATAGACGAGGTGGACAAAGACGGGATGTTCCAGAGATGGGACACAGACACAAGAGGTCACAATTGGAAGTTGAAGACTCAGATGAATCAAAGGGATGTTAGGAAGTATTTCTTCGGTCATAGAGTAGTCAGGCCATGGAATAGCCTAGAAAGTGATGTGGTGGAGGCAGGAACCATACATAGTTTTAAGGCGAGGTATGATAGAGCTCATGGGGCAGGGAGAGAGAGGACCCAGTAGCAATCAGCGAAGAGGCGGGGCCAGGAGCTGTGACTCGACCCCTGCAACCACAAATAGGTGAGTACAAATAGGTGAGTACATACATACACACACACACACACACACACACACACATTCAAACGGCTTCAGGAAGAAATCCAAATATTCTTCCTTGAAGCCTTTTTATCCACTTCTCCGAGGCTATGGGTCCCACAATTTACACCAGAGGTGGACCCCATCTATATAATATATATATATATATATATATATATATATATATATATATATATATATATATATATATATATATATATATATATATATATATATATATATATATATATATATATATATATATATATATATATATATATGTGTATATATATATATATATATATATATTATTATTATTATTATTATTATCACACTGGCCGATTCCCACCAAGGCAGGGTGGCCCGAAAAAGAAAAACTTTCACCATCATTCACTCCATCACTGTCTTGCCAGAAGGGTGCTTTACACTACAGTTTTTAAACTGCAACATTAACACCCCTCCTTCAGAGTGCAGGCACTGTACTTCCCATCTCCAGGACTCAAGTCCGGCCTGCCGGTTTCCCTGAATCCCTTCATAAATGTTACTTTGCTCACACTCCAACAGCACGTCAAGTATTAAAAACCATTTGTCTCCATTCACTCCTATCAAACACGCTCACGCATGCCTGCTGGAAGTCCAAGCCCCTCGCACACAAAACCTCCTTTACCCCCTCCCTCCAACCCTTCCTAGGCCGACCCCTACCCCGCCTTCCTTCCACTACAGACTGATACACTCTTGAAGTCATTCTGTTTCGCTCCATTCTCTCTACATGTCCGAACCACCTCAACAACCCTTCCTCAGCCCTCTGGACAACAGTTTTGGTAATCCCGCACCTCCTCCTAACTTCCAAACTACGAATTCTCTGCATTATATTCACACCACACATTGCCCTCAGACACGACATCTCCACTGCCTCCAGCCTTCTCCTCGCTGCAACATTCATCACCCACGCTTCACACCCATATAAGAGCGTTGGTAAAACTATACTCTCATACATTCCCCTCTTTGCCTCCAAGGACAAAGTTCTTTGTCTCCACAGACTCCTAAGTGCACCACTCACTCTTTTTCCCTCATCAATTCTATGATTCACCTCATCTTTCATAGACCCATCCGCTGACACGTCCACTCCCAAATATCTGAATACGTTCACCTCCTCCATACTCTCTCCCTCCAATCTGATATTCAATCTTTCATCACCTAATCTTTTTGTTATCCTCATAACCTTACTCTTTCCTGTATTCACCTTTAATTTTCTTCTTTTGCACACCCTACCAAATTCATCCACCAATCTCTGCAACTTCTCTTCAGAATCTCCCAAGAGCACAGTGTCATCAGCAAAGAGCAGCTGTGACAACTCCCACTTTGTGTGTGATTCTTTATCTTTTAACTCCACGCCTCTTGCCAAGACCCTCGCATTTACTTCTCTTACAACCCCATCTATAAATATATTAAACAACCACGGTGACATCACACATCCTTGTCTAAGGCCTACTTTTACTGGGAAAAAATTTCCCTCTTATATATATATATATATATATTATATGTATATATATATAATATATATATATATAATATAATATATATATATATATATATATAGGGAGGAAGTGGCCGCCCACGACACGGTCATTGGACGGTGAACAGAAGAACACCTCGGTTAATAGTGTGAGCACGGTGATTAGTGTGCCAAAGGCGAGGGTTTTTTCTAAATGGAACAAATAGTGCATAACAATTAGCAAAAGTTAGTCAATGATATGCGTCTTGAGCGAACACACTGGGCCACTCCCGCCCCTCCCCCCTCCCTGATCCCCTCCCCTCATCCCAGCCAAGGCCCACTGACTTCCTGACCAAGGGTGTTGCCGTTTAGTGCCCCACCAATTACAAGTTCCGCCGCTCGCTACTCCCCAACCCTCATCCCCCATGCATCCATGCTGTCCTTCACCCGTCACCCCACAGCTGGCGTCCTCCCACCCCCACGATATCAGCAATGTCACAAGTAGTCGCGGGTTCCCAGGAATCTTCACGACAGAGCCAAAGCTGTCGTTCACGAGGCATCTGCCGGGTGTGCTACAGAGAATGTGCACTCAATCCCACATCTGGCAACATCCGTGCACACACTGGATGTCTAGGCTCCAGGAGAGCTCCAAATGAGAACAACCAACAGCCTCCCCCAGCAGACAGGGCTGACAGCTACCGTGACTTCACCTCTACAGAGGACCTCAAATCTGCAATCAAATTAACATCCACCAGGACTCTGACACACATCCCCAAAGCAGCTCGCCCTCAAGCTGCTAGCAAATTCACTGACCTTCTGAAGAAAGTCAATGATGCTCCTTCCAACAACAGATCCTGGCACAACTTGCTGCTTTTTGGCAATGCCTGTTTGGCTGTCCCACCAAGGAGGGACAAGTCACTAGCAACACATGTCATCAGGGCAATAAATCCATTCCCAAGGGATGACAACCTCGTCCGTCTCCCCCCTAGGTCGACAAACACCCGCCGGGCAAATGCCAATAACAGGACACCGTACGCCTCAAAAATCAGAGCCCAAATTAGTAAAAAAATAGAAGAGGGTAATACTATTGGAGCTCTGAGACTTATAACCAGTGAGGATACCATCGCTCCCAAGGACGTCAGCACGGCGCAAGCTCTGAAGGACAAACGTCCACCCAGGGCTCCCAGTACCAACATTGACCTCCCTGACATTGCAGCAGGAGAAGAACATCTAACCTTACAGGATGCTGATGTGTATAAAGCTGCTATGTCATTTCCACAGGGCTCAGCAGGAGGTTTCACCGGTTTAAGGCCTCAACACTTAAAACAAATACTCAATCCAGCACTTGGTGAGGTTTCAGAGAGGCTGCTGTCTGAACTCACCAAATTTTCCAACCTGTGCCTGGCTGGCAATGTCCCAGAGGCCATCTGACCCCTTTTCTTTGGTGCCTCATTGTGTGCCCTCCGGAAAAAGGATGGAGGAATCAGGCCCATTGCAGTGGGTAACACCCTTGGGCGCCTAGTCGCCAAGGCTGCAGTAAGAAGGGTGAGTCAAGAGGCTGCTGCAATGCTGAGACCAACTCAGCTCGGCTTCGGCGTTCAACAGGGCTGTGAAGCAGCTGCCCACGCAGCACGAGTATATATCAAAAACATGTCCGATGAAAAAGCCTTGGTCAAATTGGACTTTGCCAATGCTTTCAACTCGGTCAGAAGGGATGCTGCTCTCCAAGCAGTTTATAGAAACTTCCCTTCCCTTTATCCCTTCATAGAATCGTGTTACAGTGTGACTTCCAAACTATTGTTTGGGGACCATGAAATTGACTCCTGTGAGGGCGTGCAACAGGGGGACCCTCTCGCCCCCTTTCTATTTTGTTTGGTCATCAAGGAAATCACGGAAGCACTCTCCAGCGAGCTCAATATCTGATTCCTGGATGACGGTACCCTAGCTGGCACAACAGAATCTCTCCTAGAAGACATCAGACATGGGAGAAACCCTGGGACTTTCTTTAAACCCCACCAAATGTGAAATAGTTTCTGCCAATCAACAGATGATCCAGAATATTAGTGCCGTTTTACCAGGAGCATAAGCCATTGATCCAGCCAATAGCACTCTCCTTGGTGCTCCTCTTGGGTCCAGTGCCATCGAATTGATCCTAGAAAAAAAAGTCTCAGACCTCCGGACGATGGAAAGCAGGATGAAAGACACTGACACACACGATGCCTTCTACCTACTCACCAGGTGCCTGTCAATCCCAAAACTTACCTACTTTCTGAGATGCTCCCCAGCCTTCAGCAGTCCAAAACTCAAGGAATATGACTCTCTCCTGAAGACCATGCTAGAGAGCGTATTGAATCTTTCCCTTGACGATGGACAGTGGATGCAAGCCTCACTTCCGGTCAGGCTTGGAGGGCTAGGAGTACGCAGATCCTCCCAGATTGCTCTACCAGCTTTCCTATCCTCTTACATAGCATCAAACGAGTTGATAAGACAAATTCTTCCCGATACCCTCAGTGACTCAGCAGGAATAGAAGACCCTAGCTATGCCAGTGCCATCACCGAATGGGAGACTCTTGTGGCTGCAGCGCCAAACCCTAGTGCAGCACTGGCTCACAAACATTCAAGCTGGGATGGCCCGATTGCTGAAAAGGTGCTTGCCAACATGCTCAGGGCTGCAACATCAGATAGGGAGATTGCCCGTCTCCAGGCTGTGAGCGCACATCACTCCGGGGACTTCCTCCAAACAGTTCCCATATCGGCAATGGAAACGCGACTCGACCCTAAGACCCTCCGTATTGCAGTGGCTCTGCGCCTTGCTGCCCCAATTCACACAGAATATATGTGTATTTGCGGCGAAGTGCAAGCAGACCAATACGGTCTACATGGTCTTAACTGTTCCAAAACCAAGGGCTGACATGCAAGACACAATGAGGTCAACGACATCATTAAGAGAACCCTTGCTACAGCTGGATGCCCTGCCGAGAGGGAGCCCCGATCACAAGCAGCCAACAATACCCACAGCCCAGCAAACCGCCCCAACGGGATCACCATCTATCCTTGGAAGAATGGCAAGCTCTTAGCATGGGACTATACCTGTGTGTCCACACTGGCTGACACCTATATCCATCACAGTGTAGGGCGACAGGGAGGAGCTGCTGACCACAGGGAGGAGTACAAGATCAGCAAGTACAGGGACATTAGCCAACAGTATCAATTTGTCCCAGTGGGATCAGAGACCTTGGGATCATGGGGAAAAAATGCCACACGTTTCCTTAAAGAATTGGGTTCCAGACTCATCGACACCACCAGGGACCCAAGGGCAGCCACTTTCATGTTCCAGCGCCTCAGTGTAGCCATCCAGAGGGGAAATGCTTACTGCATACTTGGCTCGCGTCCAGCCTCGGAGGAGCTGGAGGAAATTCATGATCTTTGATACATTGTGCCATTGTATTCATGTTTATGTTTTTTCTGTAAATGTATTCTGTAAATGTATTCTGTTTATTAATAAATGTTCACATAGAATATAAAATATATAGGGGGTGGTAGGAGATGAAAATATTCAGACAGCTCCAGGGAGAACCTTGAGTTTTTCCTGAGGTACGTTTATTGTCTTCTCTGAGGATATATATATATATATAATCTATATATATATATATATATATATATATATGAGATATATATATATATATATATATCTATATATATATATATATATTATGAGATATATATATATATATATATATCTCATATATATATATATATATATATATATATGAGAGATATATATATATATATAGAGATATATATATATATATATATAGAAATATATATATATATATATATATATATATATATATATATATATATATATATATATATATATATATATATATATATATGTCATGCCGAATAGGCAGAACTTGCTATCTTGGCTTAATCAGCAACGCTCATCTTGCCATATAAGGCAAGTGAAAATTTGTATATGCAATAATTTCGCCAAAATCATTCTGAACCTAACGAAAAAAATATATTTCACTGTGTTTGTTTAGTATTAAATTATTATAAAAAAATCTAAAGTATATTTAGTTGGGTTAGGCTAAAATAAATTTTTCTTGTTATAATAAGGTTAGATAAGTTTTTTAAGTTCCATTTGGTGCAAAATTGTAAATTTTTACATCAACATTAATGAAAAAATATATATTTAAACGTATAAGAGAAAATTTTAGAAAGGACTTAATTTTAAATGAGTTCTTGGTAATTGACCAGTTTTACATATTCGGCACGACATTATATATATATATATATATATATATATATATATATATATATATATATATATATATATATATATATATATATATATATATATATATATATATATATTATTTATTTATTTATTTATTTATTTATTTATTTATTTAAAGGTGATAATAAGCCTAACTTGCCAAATAGGCCGAGCTGTTCTATACAATAATCTCTTGCACTATTTTACATTATAGACTGTTGAAAATGTTTTTCTCTCTTAATATTATGTTTTTATATTTTTTTTATTAAAACTAAATTAGAATCCTCACCTCACCTAACCTTCCTTATCTATCCTTGCGGTTTTTTTTATCCTAGTTGAACTACATACTCAAGGTCGTTGCCCAACCTGATTCTTAAAAAAAAATGTAGGTACCTGCTAACTGATTAGTGTTACATCCAGTAAGAATAATTGTTTTCTAAAGTGGTAGAAATTTCAACGCTCTTTGAAGTCATATTCTTATTAATATGTCAATATACTATAAAACTCTTGTCATTTTAATATATTTAGTGGCTTCGTAAAAGTATCCAAGTACTGGGGTGTAGTCAACTTTTGCTAATAAACATATTTATAATCAGTATAACACGTGTTCCTATTTGTTGGCGTGCTAATGATCGCTTTAGCTTAATCTAAGTTTGTCTGATGCTGCTTAATTAGGCAAGTCCTTGTGTTGGTAATTAAATTAGACATTGAGAAGGGAGCGTGAAGCACACACTCGCCTGTCTGGTTCTGTCACCATAGCAACCACTCCTACCTCCTCACGTGATAACAAAATTATATAATACTCTTCGGTTTACTCAGTTTTGCTAACAAACAGTATTTAAAATTAATTATAGTTTTATGTATATATTAAAGTGTGAAGTCGTACAATGAAAGTTAATAAGAAAATATCCTGAAGCAACAATTGAAAAAAAATAATTTTTTATATATTATGAAGGAAAAGCACGCCCTCTATTTTTTTTTTTAATTTCAAATTTGAACACGTTCATTATTTTTTTTACAATATACAATAATTTTTGAACCAGAAATGTGTTATAAAAATACTTTATTTTCTATTTCATACAAAATACATTATAATTTAAACTTACACAAAATCCGATTGCTCGACGACGTCTCTTGTAACAACCTGACACCATAACGGCAGGTCAGAATGTTTTAATAATGTCTCTTGTAACAGCCTGACACCATAACGGCAGGTCAGAATGTTTTAATAACGTCTCTTGTAACAGCCTGACACCATAACGGCAGGTCAGAATGTTTTAATAACGTCTCTTGTAACAGCCTGACACCATAACGGCAGGTCAGAATGTTTTAATAACGTCTGTTGTAACAACCTGACACCATAACGGCAGGACAGAATGTTTTAATAACGTCTCTTGTAACAACCTGACACCATAACGGCAGAACAGAATGTTTTAATGCTTTCTTTTAGTCCTTGTGTAATATTACATTCAAGTTGCCCAGTAAGCAAGAAATTTTACCATCTCTTGCTGGAGTCTCGACATTCTCACCGTCCGGCACCGATATTCCTGGTAATATGTGATCAACACCTCTCTAGTGCAGGCAGCCAAAAAAATATTCTGCCTGTTTATGATAATTTGTATATCTATTATTGTTTATTCATTGAAGTCGCATAAAAACTGTACAAACTGTTCATTTCACTAATTATTTTCATCACTAATCGCTAACATTTATTAGTTCGGAAACAACAAAACAAACTGCAAAGTTCAGTTGAAAAAATAATATCCAGAAAATTAAGCAATATTTTTTGATCACCTTTAATATAACAAATAAACGTGTCCAAAAACCACTGATAGCTGAATCAATGGAACTATGGATTTCCTACAAAGATCAAAAATATTTTTTCACATGCTTTTTGTTGAAGAATTGTGGTCGATTTTGTAGAAACTGTAAAGTACTGAGTGGCCTTTGAAAAAGTGTTCTTCATTTTTTTTAATATCGCAGTTTCAATTTTTTTTTTGTACCTTAATTTAGACAGTACATTTGATAGACTCCTTCTATCAACAAAAAATGTCATAACAACATCATTCTCAATAAGTAACAGTGCCAGGCAACCGGTCTACTCATATGACAAAGAAGAGAAGATATATGTTTTAAGTTATTAAAGTTATTCTTACTTTCAATAACAGCCACGGGTATTGTTAACAGTATCCTCAGTGTGTCCAACAGTATTCTGAACTGCATTTTTTCAACTACTGCAGAAGAAACAAAAAGAATTTTTGATATACTTTATTATATAGTTCAGTTCCATTTATATTTGTTTATCTCCATCCGTACGGAGTACCTACATATAAGTTTATGTACAATTTCAGCAAATTACAACAGAGTTTATGTGTCATTTCTCAGAATGCTGATGAGGATATTAATCTTGAATCTTTTCTCGGGATCAATGATTATACTGTCTTTGCTCACGAATTCACACAGACATGTCTTGCTCCACATCCCAAGTTATCAATAACTGGTTCATCATTCATATTTTGGGGCTAACTCAATGCCTACAGACGTTCTGTAGTGTTTGTTAAATAGTTTGTAAGCGATTCTAAATGGTTGAGCAGGACTGCATTTGCTTGTTATGTGATGTAGATCATCATACCATATAATTAGCATGAATAAAATTGAATCATCAATAAATTTAGTGAATACTAAAGATTCGCGTTTCACTGTAGAATCAGAAGAGGACTCGAGTACATTTACTATAGTATCATGAATTTCAAAACTCATATATGAGTAGATTTAAACTGATATACCATTTCCTAAAGTGAATTACTGAGTGGTTTCACAGAAAATATTGGAATATCGTCGTTCAAAATTCATCATCTTATTACAAATGCAGTAAGATTTAAATAAGAACATAAGAACATAAGAAAGAAGGAACTCTGCAGCAGGCCTACTGGCCCATGAAAGTTAAGACACATGTGCAACATCTGGATATCTTTATTGTAGTAGACGTTTCGCCATCCAGTGGCTTTATCAATACAGATTCTAGGACATAATAGGAAGACAGTAGAACTATATACAAAAGATGAGGTAATCAGTCCCTCGGCCTTGGAGTTAGTGTTCACAGGCAAGGCAGGTCCAAGTCTCCTACTGGCTTAAGCCAATGCCCCAACCTAGTCAGGTCAGGTCACATTCACCCAAGGAAAACGGCAACTGACCTAGTAGTACAAGCTAATCAGGTCCAACTCACACCCACCCACACCCACTCATGTATTTATCTAACCTGCCTTTAAAACTACACAACGTTTTAGTCTCTATAACTGTACTTGGGAGTCTGTTCCATTCATCCACAAATCTGTTGCTAAACTATTGCTTTAGTATATCCTTCCTGAATCTGAATTTATCCAACTTAAAACCATTGCTACGAGTCCTGTCTAGGCTAGATATTTTCAGCACGTTATTTACATCACCTTTATTTATTCCTGTCTTCCATTTATACACCTCAATCATTTCCCCCCTGTTACAAAGAATTCTTCAACACTTGTTCAACCTTTGGACAAAGACCTACTTCGACTAGTGGATGGTACCACTATGACCCCGCCTCCGCCTGCTTCACCTCACATCTCTACAGTATATAAGCCACGTCTACGGCCCTATGCTGTACATTCTACAAGATTGATGGACTGAACACATCGACTCCAGGTTGAGGGACTGATTACCTCATTCTCCTCCTCTCCTTACACCTTCCTCTTTGTATTGGACTGATGAAGCCACTGTGTGGCGAAACGTTTCCTGAATAAAGATTCCCATATGCTGCATAAGTGTCTCAATCTTCAACTTGTCGGTTTTTCAAACCATTCATCACAACTGTCAGACACTGCAGCATCATGGGATCTTGTTACAAAGAATTCTTCAACACTTGTTCAACCTTTGGACAAAGACCTACTTCGACTAGTGGATGGTACCACTATGACCCCGCCTCCGCCTGCTTCACCTCACATCTCTACAGTATATAAGCCACGTCTACGGCCCTATGCTGTACATTCTACAAGATTGATGGACTGAACACATCGACTCCAGGTTGAGGGACTGATTACCTCATTCTCCTCCTCTCCTTACACCTTCCTCTTTGTATTGGACTGATGAAGCCACTGTGTGGCGAAACGTTTCCTGAATAAAGATTCCCATATGCTGCATAAGTGTCTCAATCTTCAACTTGTCGGTTTTTCAAACCATTCATCACAACTGTCAGACACTGCAGCATCATGGGATCTTGTTACAAAGAATTCTTCAACACTTGTTCAACCTTTGGACAAAGACCTACTTCGACTAGTGGATGGTACCACTATGACCCCGCCTCCGCCTGCTTCACCTCACATCTCTACAGTATATAAGCCACGTCTACGGCCCTATGCTGTACATTCTACAAGATTGATGGACTGAACACATCGACTCCAGGTTGAGGGACTGATTACCTCATTCTCCTCCTCTCCTTACACCTTCCTCTTTGTGTGTGTATTGTATTGTGTGTATTGTATACCATTTTGATGTTCATACCATTTTGATGTTCAACTTCCTCTTTGTATTGGACTGATGAAGCCACTGTGTGGCGAAACGTTTCCTGAATAAAGATTCCCATATGCTGCATAAGTGTCTCAATCTACATCCATTCTGTAATACGGTGACCAAAACTGTGCAGTATAATCTAAATGAGGCCTAAAGAAGGATATATAGAAAATAAGAACAAAGAAAGAAGGAACACTGCAACAGGCCTATTGACCCATGCAGAGCAAGTCCATGTCACCCCCCCGGATTAACCCAATGACCCACCCACCCCGGATTAGACCAATGACCCACCCAGTCCGGTCACCTCCACTCAACGAAGGAGCACGGCGCCATACCCAGCAGCACAAGCTAGTCAGGTCCAACTCACACCCACCCACACCCACTCATGTATTTATCTAACCTATTTTTAAAACTGCACAACGTTTTAGCCTGAATAACTGTACTCGGGATGTTATCCCACTCATCCACAACTCTATTTCCAAACTAGTGCTTTCCTATATCCTTCCCGAATCTGATTTTTTCCAACTTGAAACCATTGTTGCGAGTCCTGTCTTGGCTGGAAATTTTCAGCACACTATTTACATCCTCTTTATTTATTCCTGTTTTCCATTTATACACCTCGATCATATGCCCCCTAATTCTACGCATTTCGAGAGAGTGCAGATTCATGGCCCTCAGTCTATCCTCATAAGGAAGATTTCTGATACATGGGATCATCTTTGTCATCCTCCTCTGTACGTTTTCCAGAGCATTTATACACATTCTGTAATACGGTGACCAGAACTGAGCAGCATAGTCTAAATGAAGCCTAACCAAGGATATATAGAGTTGAATAACAACCTGAGGACTTCTATTCTTTATACTTCTAGATATGAAGCCAAGAATTCTGTTAGCTTTTTTGCGAACACTAATGCACTGATGTCTTGGTTTTAGATTACTGCTAACCAGAACTCCTAAATCCTTTTAGCAATCAGTAGTATTAAGATCTACATTATTTAGTTTATATGTGGCATGGTTATTTTCCTGTCCAACATTTAGAACTTTGCATTTGTCAATATTAAACTGCATCTGCCACTTCTCCGGCCATTGCATCAGTCTATTCAAATCATCCTGGAGTGCTCTAGTGCCCTCATTAGAATGAATTGGACTGCCTATTTTTGTGTCATCAGCAAATTTGCTTATGTCGCTATTTATTCCCTCATCTATGGGGATTTGTTAGGGCTTAGTTTCTCTGTTTGTCTGAGGACCATGTCACTAGTTACCGCAATCGTGCATAGTTTATTATCATCCTGTTCTACATAATCTATTATTTCAGGAATATCGCTAGTATTTCCCTGGATGAAAACTGAGATGAAGTAGGTTTTGAAAATTTCACACATATCCTTATCACTGTCAGTGATCTGACCAGAGTTACTCTTAAGTGGGCCAATCTTGTCCCTAATCTTACTTCTGTATACCTGAAAGAACCCTTTTGGGTTAGTCTTTGAATCCCTTGCGACCTTAGCCTCATAATCCCTTTTTGCTTTTCTTATTCCTTTCTTTATTTCTCTCTTTAATTGAATATATTGATTTCTTAACTGCCCATCCCCTCTTTTGATATGCCTATATATGCCTCTCTTTTGACCAATGAGATGTTTTAATCTATTGTTCATCCATTTGGGATCATTTTTGTTAGATCTAATTTCCCTACTCGGAACAAAAGTTGTCTGGGCAGCTAGAACTATGCTCTGAAAAACGTCATATTGGCAACCAAGATCACCTACCTGACCCATAGTCAGGACATCCCAATTTAGCCTATCCAGGTAATTTTTCAGTCCCATGAAGTTGGACAAGCGAAAATCTGGGATTTGATTGCAGTTATCTGGGTGATTCCATGATATATTGAAACTAAGTGATTTGTGATCACTTTCCCCAAGCTCATCATTAACCTCAAGATTATTAATTAGTGAATCTTTGTTGGCAATAACCAAGCCAAGCAGATTGTTTCCTCTAGTTGGTTCTGTCACGACGTGTTCTACAAATCAATCCTGAACCGTATCAAGAAAGTCACTAGACTCAAGATTTCCTGTCATATTGTTCCAATCAATTTGTCTAAAGTTAAAATCTCCCATTATCACAACATTTTCATATCTAGACGCCTTATGAATTTAGTCCCGTAACAGCTTACTGCACTCCCTATCAAGGTTTGGGGGCTTATAAATCACACCCAAAATTAATTTGTCACGTCCCTAGAGAAACTGTAGCCAAACAGATTCTGTGGTCGATGTTTCTAATCTTATATCATGTCTAAGACAACAATTTAAATTTTCTCTGACATACATCGCCACTCCACCACCCTTCCTGTTGACCCTATCAGTGTGGAATAGTTTATAACCCTGTATGTTGCATTCAGAAGGCATTTCTCTACCTTTCAGGTTGAACCAGGTCTCTGTTATACCAGTAATATCTATATTGCTTACACTTGCAAGTAATCTTAGCTCATCTATCTTATTTCTTAGACTCCTACTATATGTATAGTAAACCTTAAGGGAACTAGTCACTCGTTGCCCTCTACTATCTCTCTTTGTTTGTCGATCAATTAATTTGCCATTACTAGCAACTTTATTTTGAATATTGTCTTTTAAATATATCCCTGAGGTTTCCCAGTATTTGCTGTTTTTAGCACCAATGCTGCAGCCTGATTGTTTCCCACAAACACCCATACCTCTATAATCTATCAGTTTAAATTCCTAGACAAGTCATCAGTTACCCTCTCAATTGAATTGGCTAATGCAACCACTCCATCCCCAGAGAGATGAACCCCATCCCTTGCGTACATATCACGTTTGCCAAGGAAAAGGTCCCAGTTATCAATGAATGGGATTGCAAGTTCCTTGCAGTACCTGTCTAGCCAGCAATTTATACCAATTGCCCTAGACATCCATTCATTGCCCACTCCCTTTCTCGGCAAGATGCTTCATTTGACTGGGATCCCTCACTTAGACCTAACTACTTCTATGGCTGACTTGTACTTATCCAGCAGCTCCTCTCCCCTGCCCTTCCCAATGTCATTACCCCCAGCACTAAGACAGATAATAGGCTTGTTCCCATTACCTGCCATAATACTATCCAACCTGCTGACTATGTCACCAACACCAGCTCTAGGAAGATACAATTTCTGTCTGACCTTTCTGTCTCTCTTACAAAATGCACGATCCATATAGTTTACCTGAGAATCGCCTACTATTAAAATATTTTTAGCTTGATTAGCAGGGGAATCAGTGGTACCTTCAACTTCACTAACCACTGAAGTACACTCGTCTTGGAGAACAAAGAATCGATTTCCTACCTTCACATCTTCTCTATTAACTCTCCTCATCTTCCTTCTTCCTGTCACTTAAAGCAGCTGTCACTATCACCGCTGGTGACCATTTCCTCTTTACCAGCTAAATCCTTCTCACACTCACTCCCAAACTTATCTATGCGAAGCTTCAACCTCCTCTTTTCCTCCTGAAGAAGTAGAATCTCCTTCTTCAACACTTTAACCTGAGATTCTAAAACACTACAACAAGCCATGGTGCTTGGTAACAGCCCACGCTAACACCCAAGAGCTTAGTCAGGTATGACCGCACTTGACCACTGACCTCAGCATACTATGGCACCAAAAAAAGCTAAACAGCTCTTGTGATTAAAGTTACAGTGTCTCCTACGACTAAATTCAGAGGACAACCAAATGGTTTAAAAAATACTCGTGAATTTCAGGGTTTATTCGCACATGAATGCTGTTGTTTTTCCATTTCATATTCAAGACACTGTCATTCTCGCTGACTTTCGCAATTCTTGAAGCTGTTTTATAAATTATTGAAGAGATATTTCACCACTATTAATAATAACTGAACTGTTATTATTTCTACATAAAACGTAATAAACTGTTCTTGAAAAATCATCTCAGATTCAGTTTGATCCATGAAAAATAATGTGAATAATATTTGTTCAATAAGTCTAAAATCTGGCATTCAGTCAATTATAAATAATTGTTAAACATTTGAAGTTCTACCTCTTCTATACTGTCATCCTGAGCACAAGAAGTCACTACGAAAACAGTTTCATTTTCGATGTCTTGCTGTACTGATTCGTAAGGATCCATTGCACATGTTAGTACTCTGTGACATCATACTTGCTTAGTAGCTCTACAAGACATAAAAAGTTGATATTTTATATACTTTAATGGGTAGGCGTCCGGGGTTGTTGCCTGGCAAACCTGCTTCTTCGGTTCTGGCGCTTGAAATAAAATTTGCAATGATTTACTTAGGAAAATCTCCAAGGGGCTAAATTGCCACTAATGTGTAATATAATAAATATGATAGACTGAAGAAAGGTGGAGGAAGGTCGTTAAAAAGGCGAGTGATATGTTACCATCACTTGATGTATCAACTCATACCTTTATTTAAACAGTGGTTCTTAACCAGTGGTATTCATACCCCCTGCGAGAATGGGACTCGATCTTTGAACAAATTAAAAAAAGTTTTAGATTAGAATAAACCGCCACCTCTTCCTAGCACCCAAATATAAAGTAAGACCAAGCTACTGCCATCTTTTGAAGTGATACTAGTATCTAATAATTGAAATGGTGATGATGATTTCGACAGTTTAATGAAGGGGAATGGGGACATATTGGGTAATAATTTGGGGGTTCTGTAGCCGTAAAAATCTAAAGTACACCTGATCTAGAGAAGATATTGTCACCATTCACTTTAACGACCGTTGAAAGTGGCTAATTCCCTCACCCCACCGTCATTTAGGAAGTGATGACCACCCTTACTCCAGCAACCTGGGAGAGAGTGTTGACCATCCACACTCCAGCCTCCTCAAAGTAATAACCCCTATCTCTCCAACACTCTGAGGAAGTTTTGACCTACCTCAATGAGTGTTAATTTTCTTTACTGTTCGAATCTGAAACAGTATTAACCTCTTTCAATACAGAAGCCTTAAGTAGTAATGGCCTCTTTCACCACAACAGCCTCACTAGAGCAGCATGAGGTACTAACTACCCTTACTACAGATGTTTTTGGAAATATTCTCCTTCCTTACCTTTGTAGTTTAAGGTGGTACTGACCTCCCTCACTATATCAGTCTGAAGTAGCAGTGATTTCTATAATTACAGTTTCTGATATAGTATTGAATTCCTTCACTATAGCAGGTTGTACTGATTTCTCTCATTACGGTAATATGACGAAGTATTGACCTCCTTTAGTAAAACAACCTGAGGTAGTAATGAATAGTATCACTACAATAGCTTGACATAGTATTGACGTGCAGTTGACAGCTGCCTGAGACAACATTGATCTCCCTTACTACTGCAGCCGGAGAAAGTATTTACCTTCTTCACGGATTTTCCAACGTTAGTCTCCGGTTATTAATCGGTAACGTGTATTCACTTGCTAAAATGACCCCGCCACTGCTAAAGTGGTCCTCATTGCGTTCGTCACTTCATTAAAAAATATTTCACGTTTGTGCATGCCAATAGACAAGGGAGCTGTCTAGTTAGTCATTCTAAAAATTTAGCTCTCAATCAGACCTAGGAAAATGATCAGAAAATTGATTCACTATTCAATAAAACGAATAAGCTGGGGGCGAGCTTCTGTCAGGCCCCTGCCAGGTTTGGCTGATTCTCACGGAAGTGATATATTCAAGTTCATAATTACTGATGCTTTGTGTGCGAGGGAAATTCCTAGATTTATAAATTAATGAAAAATTGGAATAACTGCAAAGTGTCTGCTACAGTGCTTCGGCCTGTAAAAACAAATTCGATCTACGAGCAAATTCACAAGCTCGATACAGATCCATTGAGTAAATTTCAGTTTTTCCAACCTATTCCCAATGATTAATTATAGGAAAGTCTTTTTATACTCATCTGTCATGCATTAAAGTAAGAAGTTCTTCTGTAGAAGCTAGATCCGAGTTGTTAGATCCGAGGGTCAAAAATTGATACGATCAGTTTGATGGTAACAAAAGACATAACAGAAAACACTTTTTTTTTTATCATATTGGAAAACATTAATTGGAGCAGAGTAAATTGGAAGAGAAAATTAGCCGGTTAAGAATACTTATAAAGTTTGTAGTCAACAGGGCGAGTAATTACAGGATTACTACCATGGAATAATTTGGAAGCTTGCTGAGTCAGTAAACTATGGGTTTGAACTAGATAAATAAGCATTATTTTTATCAGGGCGATACAATATTCTGTCAAAATTGACAGAAAAGAATTTAGGCAATATAGTTATCAGTTGAGATTGGGATGAATCTTGCTTGAGGTTACACCTGCGGTTGAGAGAGCGAGCGTTTAGGGGGAGGGGGTGATCTCAAGGGAAGGGAAAAAATCGTGTAACGTTGTGAACAGATTATCAGAACCAGTCATGTAACTAGTGGGATCAGGAATATAAACTAATTTTCATTGCTTGGGTAGACCAGCAGGTCGAATTAAAAGCTTTTTACTTAAATTCAGAAAGTATATTACAAAATGTTGACAAAACGAACTGATTACACATTATAAGGCATCTGAACATTATTGCTTAAAGTGATTCATAGTTTAACCCAGACACCCACCAAGTAAAAAAAAAAATATTCAAGTGTGGATACAATATTTTTAACAAAACTGGCACTAATAAAAGATGCAGCTCAGTGATTCAAAATGTTTGCAATAAAAGGCATGCAACAGAAATTAAAAAAAAATATGTAACTTTGTTGTATATGACTCTATGCATGTGGAAATCAAAGGCAACTGGAGTATGAAAATCATGTTTGGTGCAGAATATCGCCCCTTCACACACACACATACACACACACACACAGGACTAGTCAGAGGGGTAGCAGATAACTACATAGTAGGAGCACTGCATACTGGGGGCACAAAAGTGGTGGTAGCAGTGATGTACAACCTGCCACCGATCAACAGGAGGTCAAGACAGGAAACAGGAATAGGATGAGAGGAACAAATTATTGGTGACATTGCAAGAAGGGTCCAGAAGCAGGGCAAAGTTACTCATCATGGGGGTTTTCAACCCTAAGGAAATTGACTGTGAGAATCTGGAGCCACATAGGGGATCAGAGACATGGAGAGCGAAGATTCTGGAGGAAGTAGTAGAAAATTTCATTTACCAACATGTTAAGGATGCAACCAGAGAGAGAGGAGACGACGAATCAGCAAGGCTAGACCTCGTATTCACCTTGAGCAGTTCAGAAATAAAAGGTATCACATACGAAAGCCCCCTAGGCACTAGTGACCACATGGTCTTGAGTTTTGAATTTAAAGTGGAGTTAACAATAGAGAGTGAAGGAGCACGAGAAGGACGGGAGAAGCCAAACTTCCAAAACTGGGTTTGCACAGTTATGAGACAGTCCCTACATTAGGTGCAGTGGGTAAGCGAGCTAGAAGGATAAACGGTAAATGGAATGATGGAACACATAACCACAAAGTGGAAGGAAGCAGTAGAGAAGTTCGTACCACAGGCCAACAGAAACAACGGGAAGACCAGAGTGAGCCCATGGTTTACCAAGTGGTGTGGAGAAGCAAAAACCAAGTGAACAAAAGCATAGAAAAAGTATAGAAGGCAAAAGACCCAGGAAAACAGGGAATTTAGTCGAAGAGCCAGAAGTGAATACTCATGGAAATGGAGAGAAGCTCAACGTCACTACGAGAAAGACATAGCATCAAAAGCCAAATCTGACCCAAGTTGTTATTTAGCCATCAGGAGGAAAACCAGAGTCAAGGACCAGGTAATCAGGTTGAGGAAGGAAAGAGGGCAGGTCACAAAGAACGACCAGGAAGTATGTAATGAGCTTAGCTCAAAATTCAGTGGAGACAGAGAGGCTCCCAGAAATAACGATGTAGTAGGGTGCACCAGAAAGTGCTCGATACATTGCACACAACCGAGGATGAGGTGATGAAAGTGCTAGGGGAACTAGATACCACGAAGGAGGTGGGCCCAGATAATATCTCTCTTGGGTCCTGAGAGAGGGAGCAGACGCATTGTATGTGCCTCTAGCAACAATCTTAAATAAATCTATCGAAACCGGGTAACTACCTGAGCTGTGGAAGATAGCAAATGCAGTCTAGTGCAGACAGGATGCACTAAACTATGGACCAGTGTCTCTGACAAGTATTGTATGCAAAGTTTTGGAGAACATTATTAGAAAAAGAGTGGTAGAGCACCTAGATCGGAATGGCCTAATTCATGACAACCAGCACAACTTCAGGGAAGGAAAATCCTGCATTACTAACCTACTGGAGTCCTATGACATGGTAACAGAAGTAAGACAGGAGAAAGAAAGTTTGGTAGACTGCATCTTCTTCGACTATAAGATGGCTTTTGACACGATTCCACACAAGAGACTGGCTGAAAAACTAGAGAGAACAGGCAGAAATAGGCGGAAAATGGAATACCTAACAGAAGTAAACAACGTGTGTTGCTCTTATGTGTCAGAGTGGATGACTATATTAAGTGGGGTTCTGGAAGGGTCAGTCCTACGTCCGGTGCTGTTTCTTGTAAATGTGAATGATATGAGGGAAGGGATAGAGTCAGAGGTGTCCCTGTTTGCAAACGATGTGAAAATAATGAATACAAGTGGAATAGGATGAGGTAACCCTTTGAATATTGGGAAAGGGCAAAGGAAATCGCAGACGAAGTACAGCCTATTAAGTAAAAGGCTGCAATACTCACTCAAGGAAAAGGATCTTGGGGCAAGCATCATACCAAGCACATTACCAGAGTAGCATTTTAACCTAATAACTGCTGCAGCATGCGGGAGTCTGGTAACCCTGAAACCCATATTGCAGTATGCAGCACCAGTACGGAAGCCACGCCTGGGCAAATATGTCAAGAAATTAGACAAAGTGCAAAGGTTTGCAACAAGACTTCTCCCAGAACCGAGGGATTTGTCCTACGAGGAGAGGTTAAGGAAACTCAACCTGACAACACTGGAAAACTGGAAGGATAGGGGTGACATGATAACAACATATTAAATACCGAAAGGAATTGACAGAATGGATAGGGACAGAATATTTCTGAGACGTGATACTGTAACAAAGGGTGACAACTGGAAGTTGAAAACTCAGATGAGCCACAGGGATGTTAGGAAGTATTTCTTTAGCCACAAAGTTGTCAGGAAGTGGAACAACCTAGAGAATGAAGTAGAGGAGGCAGGATTTATACATAGCTTTAAGAAGAGGTATGATAAGGCTCAAGGAGCAGGAAGAAAGAGAACCAAGTAGCAACCAGTGAAGAAGTAGGGCGAGAAGCTTTGACTTGACCCTATAACCACAATTAGGTGAGTACAGTCTAGAGGGCCAGAGACTACAAACCTCACACAAAGAAAAATATCTTGGGGTGAGTATAACAGCAGGCATATCTCCTGAGGCGCACATCAACTAAATAACTGCTGCAGCATATGGGCGCCTAGGAAACCTCAGAACAGCATTCCATCTTCTTAATAAGGAATCGTTCAGGACCCTGTACACTGTGTATGTTAGGCCCATATTGGAGTATGCGGCACCAGTTTGGAACCCACACCTAGCCAAGCATGTAAAGAAACTAGAGAAAGTGCAAAGGTTTGTAACAAGACTAGTCCCAGAGCTAAGAGGTATGTCCTACGAGGAGAGGTTAAGGGAAATCGACCTGACGACACTGGAGGACAGGAGAGATAGGGGGAACATGGTAACGACATATAAAATACTGAGAGAAATTGACAAGGTGGACAGAGGCAAAATGTACCAGAGATGGGACACAGCAACAAAGGGACACAGTTGGAAGTTGAAGACACAGATGAATCACAGGGATGTTCGGAAGTATTTCTTCAGTCACAGACTAGTCAGGAAGTGGAATAGTGTGGGAAGCGATGTAGTGGAGGCAGGATCCATTTATAGCTTTAAGCAGAGGTATGATAAAGCTCATGGTTCAGGGAGATTGACCCAGTAGCGGCCAGTGAAGAGGCCGGGCCAGGAGCTGTGAATCGACCCCTGCAACCACAACTAAGTGAGTACAACTAGGTGAGTACACACACACACACACACACACACACACAAAGCCTGGAGAACAATGCTCTGTTTTGTGACAAGGAAGTTTGTATTGTACGAAAAAAAACACTGTTAACTGGTGATTTTGACTCTCGAAACGTAAACTGAAATCCTCTAACAGATGACCAGGTGGCTGCCAGGCATGTCAACTTAATTGAAGACAACTTTTAAACACTCTGCGATGTTATCCACTAGTTGTAACAATAGTTTCGACCTGTTCTGCCGGCAGAACCAGAAAACAGGACTAGAACATCACTACAGAGCAGCAGACTCTTACAAAATGTGCTAAGGTATTGGTAATGAACATTTGTTCGAAGTAAAAGATAGACGTAAAGTACAGCAAATGTGAACCATTTATAAAACAAAAAAGTTTTAAATATTGAGAAGGATAACATTGTAACATGAAAATGTCAAAGAGAGACAGACTAGATAACAGGACAACTTGTTTCAGAAATAGACTTCCTAGGTAAGAAAAATTACAATTAAACAAATGGAGGATGTTTTTAGGGACATAATAGTTAATTTTCTGGTAAATACTAATAACCTAATACTCAAGTGCTTCCATAATTTATGATCATACACAAATTTTAGGCCGAAAGAGTCAACAGATATTCTAGATTTTCAAAGAACATTCGTAAAGGTAACCCATCAATTATTGCTCGTCATAATAAAAGCACATGGTTTAATTAAGGGACATACTTTCTGCCAGGGTAAGTGACTGTCTTATACACAGGAAGCAGTGTGTGGTACACTGTCTGAATGGTTGGTTAAGTAAACTGGGTTGCAAAATTAATCGATTCTTGGTCTAGTTCTCTTTACATTGTACATACATGGTCTTGAGAGAGGATCTTAGATAACAAAATTTGGGTATGACAGAAGACTGGACAAGTTGAGTCATTCAGTGTAGATTGTCTGAGTATTCAGAGTTACCAGGATATGTTAGCATTGTTTTTTTAGATATGGAATATGAGTATCAGAGAGGGAATGTATGATATGATATGCATTTTGATATGACATACTCAAACAAAAATATAAAAACTTTTGGCAACAAATTTACTGACAAAGGATGAAACTGAACTTTCGAGAAATGATAAGCATTGATTTTTTAATAGTACCAAGCAATGGAAATTCTTGAACAGCAAACCTGAGAGAATGTTAGTGTTCATTGTGAGATACTTCGAGAGTAAAACACAATATATCATATCAACTTTCTGTAATACACTTATTACATCAAAATCATCAATCGTCAACGTTTTGTCTCATAATTATTATAAACAACTTTCACCAAATCATATGAAGAAAGACTCAAATCATTCTTCCTCTTGTTTCTCAAGAATCAGACACTTCGAGGATTACTCGTTTAAACCTTCAATGGCTTTGAAAAACTCACATACGTGAACTATCTGAAGTTTAATGATAATCTATTACTTGGAATAATGGAATGAAACTACTAGGCAACACGCACGTACGCAAAGGTTTGTTT
Organism: Cherax quadricarinatus; assembly: GCF_038502225.1. NCBI lineage: Eukaryota > Metazoa > Arthropoda > Malacostraca > Decapoda > Parastacidae > Cherax > Cherax quadricarinatus. The sequence continues at coordinate 4,852,271 of NC_091361.1, read as the reverse complement.
TCAAACAAATTTAACAGAACGAAACAAACAGTCGCCACCTGTATTGTAAGAGCTAAAAGAATACAGTAATTTTAGAACGGGATATACAGACAATTAGCAAATACATGATGCTTGGGAAAACTGAAGTCAATGGTTTCCCGATGTTTGTTCAGGAAATTCATCAGGACGAATATGTCATGGTATATTTTTCCCCATTATTATGTTGGAAACGGCCTAAGGTGGTGAGAGAGCCCTATGATTTACTATTAGTTGTGAATATTTGGCCTGTTCGACATATATTTTGTTTTGGAGTTTCTGTTTCCTCAGGGATCGAGTCAGACGGTGCGTCGCCCAGACACGAGTATGACAGTGACACTCTCGTAGCTGGTGAGCGGAGAGGCACACTTGCTCTCACCATTCTGTCTTTTCTTCAGTGCTTTATGTCTATTTTATCTCAGCAGTAGCTTATGCCATTTTTCCTCCCTACTTTACCCTATTCACTCTTTCTCTCCCCATCTGTCCTGCATTACTCCTCTCTTCCCAATGACTGTCTCTCAAATACCTCAACATTGTCTTCTAAAAAAAAATTTCAGCCTGACTTATGGGCTAATGAGCTGTAGAAGCCACATTTTTGTGGAAAAATTCTTTAATAATCCTGTAATTTGATTTTCTTTAAAGATATTTATATACATTTATGTCATGATGTATATGGCACATTGAGAAATACTAAATTAAGGTGTGATTAGTACTTAGTCAAAATAACTTGATAACATTTGTGATTATTTGGGAAGTGAATAGATCAGGAAAACTTAAATAATTCTTCACAGAGACATTTTCTTAAGAATCTATTTACTTTTATGTGCATATAATGAAAGAATATAATTCAACTCAGTACAAAGATTTACTGAAAATAGTAAATAAATAATATCTTTACAATACTTAGTGGAAACTGAATGAAACTGTTAAAGCGATAGAAATGCAACCCCTATTGTATAAATTCTCTTTAAGATTGGAAAACATTGACTTTACTTTGAAATTCATCCTACTTTGAAATCCATCCTACTTTGAAATTCATCCTACTTTGAAATTCATCCTACTTTGAAATCCATCCTACTTTGAAATCCATCCTACTTTGAAATTCATCCTACTTTGAAATCCATCCTACTTTGAAATTCATCCTACTTTGAAATTCATCCTACTTTGAAATCCATCCTACTTTGAAATCCATCCTACTTTGAAATTCATCCTACTTTGAAATCCATCCTACTTTGAAATCCATCCTACTTTGAAATTCATCCTACTTTGAAATTCATCCTACTTTGAAATTCATCCTACTTTGAAATTCATCCTACTTTGAAATTCACCCTACTTTGAAATTCATCCTACTTTGAAATTCATCCTACTTTGAAATTCATCCTACTTTGAAATTCATCCTACTTTGAAATTCATCCTAGAAGCAGACTTTTGAAGCACCTTTACCAGGGTATTTAAACAATTTTAAAGTACTCTAAAAATTATGTCTATCTATAGGCACAGTGCCTTTGCAGAGTATCTAATTTTTAAATATATTAACTTTAAATTCGTAATATCATTTGAAAGAAACATTAGCTTTCCATCATCGGTCTGTTATTTAGAAACACAGTGAAACAATATAAATTAAACACATGTGTAACACGTGGGTATCTTCATTCTGTAGATGTTTCGCCAACCAATGTCTTTATCAATACAATACCGAAGAGTGTAGAAGTAGAAAATGAGACAGGTACTGAATACCTGTCTTAAACCTAGAGACAGGTATTCAGTACCGCAGTCTTGATGAAAACTAAGGTACTATAAACATTCCAGGCTGAGGGACTGATTACCTTATTTTACCTCTTCAGTCTTTTGTACTGTATTGATAAAGCCACTGGTTAGGGAAACTTTCAGAAACTAAAGATACCTATACGTTGCACAGGTGTTTAATTCATAACTTGTCTAATTCATATTCTTGATATACACATTGAAACATACAATCTAAACATAACAAAGCTTTATGTGACACATGTGATGAAACACATTTCTTTTTGAGGGAGGTGCTCAACATTAACACAATATCTAATTTTAACATGAAACGTCATTGCACGACACAGATTCTTCCATATTACTTTCTTGGTAACAATCACTTGAAGGGAAGTATCTCCGAAAATTGTGTAAAGTGTCTTGATCTTACATGTTCATCCACTTCCATGAATGTTTCCCCATCTAAACGCACGGAACCTTCATAAAGTAAATAGTACCAAGAAAAACTTACCTGTTCAAACGTTTAATACCATTTATTATATTACCTTCCTCTCCATGAACAGACCTTTCCTTCACTTAATCCTCCTTGAAAACCATGTAATCTTTTGGAGAAAGTATAATATACAACACCTTTATATATAACCTTCCGGTAAACTGCTTTGAAAATTATTTTGAAACTCATTATCTTTTCAAAGTATTTATTACCATTAAACTCTGTTTAGAACAAATTCATGCCATGAAGCACTATCATTGCATAGGCCATTTTAAAGCACATGAAACCTTTGTTCAGAGAGAGAGTGAACACATGACGCAACGGGAAGAAGAGGACAAGTGCCACCCCAACAAAAGTGTGTTACGTTATATTCTATTTCGTGATGCTTGAATCTGTCTTGCGTGGTGAGACTGAATCAATATTGTCCTTGCACTATTGTCTAAAATCTCCTTGAAAATAATGAAGTTTTCGACCTTGGCTCGTTGCCTCTAGTCTGAGAAGGTACTGACCCTCTGATGATGTGAGCTTAAATAGCTATAAGATGACATCAGAAAGAGGTTAGAAACTCTTTACTAGTTTACGTAAAAAATTGAGGTGGGCAGGTAACTCACTTTTTGCAGTGGGTTCTGATTATTTTCCAGTGTTTCTGATTACAAAAGAAAACAATTGGTAATATTAGAAGATTTAAAAAAAAAAACTAGGTTTTCATCAATTTAAAAAAAAAATACTTAAAATTGTAAGAATGAACGCACAAACGATGATTACTCAATAATTTACATTCGTTCATTTGAGCCTTGCTCAGCATGAATAAAAATCTCAGACATATCAGATAAATGTCCTACGAAATACGTTCTTTATTATTCTTTTTTTTTTCAAATTGGCGTTTATGACCTTTTACTTGATGTCACCTAATATAACCAGCATTTAAATCACATTCTGAGTAAATGAAACACTCTGGTGAATGCACTTTCGAGGAACATTCGTAAACATTCGTGCAACTATCGAAACGCATTGAAACATCTTACATGTAGAGAAGACCTCACCTTTCCTTGTAGTGCCTTGAGAACGTATCACCTTCCAGATGAAATTAATCATGAAACATGTTCTATAAAAACAAACTGTAAACAACTGGTATTGCAAGAAACAAACATAAATGTAGCACTTATAGTGTGAAAGAGTGTAGCATATTATGTGTGATTCATTGTGATTCTTACTAAAAAAGCAGTTACAATATGATGCCGGATACCAGTTAGTGTGATGATAAATCGCATAGAAGAGTAGTACTTACAATATAATATAGTGTATTAGAAAAAGTGTGATTCAGTGGAGCTCTTACAGTGGGACACTGTGCACTGCCTACAGTTGGATTCATTGTAGCGGGTACAGTGTAATACAGTGTAGTACTTTCAGGTAACGAACGAGCGAACAAGTACAGGTAAGAACCCAATGGGATGAGCGGGGAAGACGGGGCATACGAAGCATAGTCCCAGCAGCTAAGGCGATCGTGGGACAGACTTGAGAACAGGAAAAGCAGGGTCTCTTGCATCGAACTTGTGGTAGTTGAAGTCTTGAATCTTGAGTAGCTGGCAGGAGGTTAGGTCACAGGAGAGGGAACATCAGAGGGCAGCACACAGATGGGAGTTATAGGAGTAATTGAGGAGGCAGGTTTGCAGTGGAGCCATTTTCAAACTTTTTGAAGCTGCTCCTGAAGAGATGGTATAGTTTAGTCTTGTTACTGAAGGTGAAACATAGAGGCTTGATGAACTCAAGAACTTGAGTGAGTGTGAAGTGAAGAGGGGATTCACAGGCATACTTGACTGTTCCAGCACCGAGGCTTTTGTAGTGTTCAGTACAGGTCATCTTCTGCCTTTCCCTAAATCTCCTCAAATCGTATCCTGACGGTTTGTCTCCCCATAGGACCTCCTCTAAACCTTCCCTTACACGTAACGCATGAAAACGAGAAATTTGTATATCCCTCAGTCTTCCCCTTAAAACCTCTATTTCCCCATATCTAGCCTCACTGCCCCTTTCATAAAAATCATTGAGCTACCCCTCAAAATATTTTTGTAAACCAAACCTACACAGCGCCTCATCCCATCCTCTATGCTGAAAATACTCCTTAATTTGCAATTTAGCATACTTCTCCCACCATTCCAATACATCCTCCTCTTTGTTGCGCGCCTCCCAGAGGTGCCACCACCATTCTCTAAAAACCAACCCCTCCCCCACCCCATGAAGTAACCTCACATTCAGTTTCCAATAACCCACATACCTACAAACCATCCCGTCCCATGCCACCTCTGCCAAAACGGCTCAATGGTCCGAAAAACCTAAATCTATCATCGTTACACTGTCTACTGTAATCTCTCGAGTTATATATATGCGGTCCAACCTAACTGCAAAACCCCTCCTCATAAACGTGTGCTCCATTCTCCACCCATCTCCCCTGACTATGTCAGAAACCCCTGCGTCCCTCAACGAATCCCTCAACAGCCCAAGCACACACCCTGTACCTCTTGGCTCCACATCCTTATTTCTGATTATACAGTTCCAATCCCCACCTGCTATAGAAACCATGGGTAAACCCCGCAAGTAGAAAAGCAAAACCTCCCTTACAAAAGTCACCTTTACCCTTATATTGTTATCAGCCGGCATATATATCCCTAGAAAACACACTCTAATCTCCCCCCATAGCCCCTCCACCCTCACCACGCTCCTCTCTCCCCCTCTTCATACATGAGCACTTGGAATGGGGTGGATTCCCTCACTGCCACTGCCACCCCACCCTTTAACCCTTTCAGGGTTTCGGTCGTACTAGTACGGCTTACGCCCCAGGGTTTTTGACATACTAGTACGCCTAAATTCTAGCGCCCTCAAATCTATTGAGAGAAAGCTGGTAGGCCTACATATGAAAGAATGGGTCTATGTGGTCAGTGTGCGCAGTACAAAAAAATCCTGCAGCACACAGTGCGTAATGAGAAAAAAAAACTTTGACAGTGTTTTTAGATTAAAACAGCGACTTTGAACTGCATTTTCGTATGGTATTTATGGTTGTATTCTAGTTTTCCTGGTATCATTTTATAGAATGGAAGATATATTACAGAAATTGAGATGATTTTGACTAGCTTTACAATGAAAAGTATCTTGAAATTGAGCTCAAATTAGCAGAAATGTTCAATTTTTACCAAAGTTCAAAAGTAAACAAATCATGCCAAGCATCCAATACACATCAACTGGTGAGTCTAATATTCTTTCACAAGTGTGCTGATATTATTTATACCATTTCTACACTAATACAGTTGTCTGCATAACAGTAAATCTTCTATTTTTTGTAATAATAAAAATTCAAAATGGAAAGCCAAAGAAGTATAAGAGGGGCCTGGGGATGTGACTAACGAACAGAGAACTTGTTATTTTAGTGCCAGGAATGTCTTTCTTGTTTGTTCTGGATCCTATTCGGAAATTGGCATCTTTTGAAGTGTGTGTGAAATTGGCAAAATTGCTAAATTCTGACCACTTTATTGGATATTTGAAATCGGTAAATGGGTGGTTTCTTCTACTCATTCGATAGAAAAAATAGAGTCCTAGCGATATAGTTATGATTTTTGTCGATTAGTACACTGGATTATTATTATAATAAAAAAGAAGCGCTAAGCCACAAACGCTATACAGCTCCTGAAGAGATGGTATAGTTTAGTCTTGTTACTGAAGGTGAAACACAGAGGCTTGATGAACTCAAGAACTTGGGTGAGTGTGAAGTGAAGAGGGGATTCACAGGCATAGTTGACTATTCCAGCACCGAGGCTTTTGTAGAGTTCATTACAGGTCATCTTCTGCCTTTCCCTAAATCTCCTCAAATGGTATCCTGACGGTTTGTCTCCCCATAGGACCTCCTCTAAACCTTCCCTTGCAGGTAACGCATCAAAACGAGAATTTTGTATATCCCTCAATCTTACCCTTAAAACCTCTATTTCCCCATATCTAGCCTCCCTGCCCCTTTCATGAAAATCATTGAGCTACCCCTCAAAATATTTTTGTAAACCAAACCTCCACAGCGCCTCATCCCATCCTCTAAGCTGAAAATACTCCTTAATTTGCAATTTAGCATATTTCTCCCACCATTCCAATACATCCTCCTCTATGTTGCACGCCTCCCAGAGGTGCGACCACCATTCTCTAAAAACCAACCCCTCCCTCACCCCCTGAAGTAACCTCACATTCAGTTTCCAATAACCCACTTACCTACGAACCATCCCGTCCCATGCCACCTCTGCCAAAACGGCTCAATGGTCCGAAAAACCTAAATCTATCATCGTTACACTGTCTACTGTAATCTCTCGAGTTATATATATACGGTCCAACCTAGCTGCATAACCTCTCCTCATAAACGTGTGCTCCATTCTCCACCCATCTCCCCTGACTATGTCAAAAATCCCTGCATCCCTCAATGAATCCCTCAACACCCCAAGCACACACCCTACACCTCTTGGCTCCACATCCTTATTTCTGATTACACAGTTCCAATTCCCGCCTGCTATAGAAACCATGGGTAAACCCCGCAAGTAGAAAAGCAAAACCTCCCTTACAAAAGTCACCTTTACCCTTATATTGTTATCAGCCGGCATATATATCCCTAGAAAACATACTCTAATCTCCCCCAATAGCCCCTCCACCCTCACCACGTTCCCCTCTCCCCCTCTTCCCACATGAGCACTTGGAATGGGCTGGATTCCCTCACTGCCACTGCCACCCCACCCTTTAACCCTTTCAAGGTTAAAGGGTCGTACTAGTATGGCTTACGCCCCAGGGTTTTTGACGTACTAGTACGCCTAAATTCTAGCGCCCTCAAATCTATTGAGAGAAAGCTGGTAGGCCTACATATGAAAGAATGGGTCTATGTGGTCAGTGTGCGCAGTACAAAAAAATCCTGCAGCACACAGTGCGTAATGAGAAAAAAAACTTTGACAGTGTTTTTGGATTAAAACAGCGACTTTGTACTGCATTTTCGTATGGTATTTATGGTTGTATTCTAGTTTTCCTGGTCTCATTTTATAGAATGGAAGACATATAACAGAAATTGAGATGATTTTGACTAGCTTTACAATGAAAAGTACCTTGAAATTGAGCTCAAATTAGCAGAAATGTTCAATTTTTACCAAAGTTCAAAAGTAAACAAATCATGCCAAGCATCCAATGCACATCAACTGGTGAGTCTAATATTCTTTCACAAGTGTGCTGATATTATTTATACCATTTCTACACTAATACAGTTGTCTGCATAACAGTAAATCTTCTATTTTTTGTAATAATAAAAATTCAAAATGGAAAGCCAAAGAAATATAAGAGGGGCCTGGGGATGTTACTAACGAACAGAGAACTTATTATTTTAGTGCCAGGAATGTCTTTCTTGTTTGTTCTGGATCCTATTCGGAAATTGGCATCTTTTGAAGTGTGTGTGAAATTGGCAAAATTGCTAAATTCTGACCACTTTATTGGATATTTGAAATCGGTAAATGGGTGGTTTCTTCTACTCATTCGATAGAAAAAATGGAGTCCTAGCGAAATAGTTATGATTTTTGTCGATTAGTACACTGGATTATTATTATAATCAAAAAGAAGCGCTAAGCCACAAACGCTATACAGCGCTGCAGGATAGGGAAGGAAGCGAGGGTATTGGGCGGCAGAAGGGAGGAGGGATGATCAGTAGGTTACAGAAAACAGTGGGGCAGGGGATAGTACGGGGGTAGAGGGTAGCAAGAGATTGAGGTAGAAAGGGCTGAAGGAATCAGAACTTGTGAAGTAAGTCAATTGTTGTCAAAAAGTCAATGAGAGAGTCCGGATGAAAGGTGGGTCCATCAGCGAGAAGGGAAGGTAAAGAGAGTAGCGGAGCGAAGACGACGACGGTGGTATATTCTGCGTGTTCGTTGATAAAGTGGGCAGTCCAACAGAATGTGGCTGACTGATAATGGAGCTTGGCAATTCTCACAGAGAGGAGCAGGGTGCCTCTCCATGAGATATCCATGAGTAAGACGAGTATGGCCAATGCGAAGACGGGAGAGAGTAGTCTCCCAACCTCGACACTGGTGATAAGAAGACGGCCAGTAACCTATACTCGGTTTAATAGATGAAGTTTGTTACCGAGCATAGTAGACCAACGTTGTTGCCAACGGGTGTGAAGGTGGGAAGATATTGCAGCAAAATAGTCTGTAAATGGAATACCTCCATATGAAACTGGTAGGTCAAGTACTGCTGACCGCTCATCAGTGTCTGCCTGTTCATTACCCTGTATGTCAACATGACCAGGGACCCAACAAAAAACAATATCTTTATGCTTGGTAAAGATGCGGCGTAGCCAAAGTTGGATACGGAGGACTAAGGGGTGAGGTGTATCAAGTTTCTGTATAGCCTGTAAAGCGCTAAGGGAGTCTGAGACAACCACAAATGATGACACAGGCATATATGCAATACGGATAAGTGCTGCAAGGATGGCATGCAATTCAGCAGTAAAAATACTAGCCGAAGATAGTAAATGCCCTCGTACGACGCTGTCCGGAAACACTGCTGTGAATCCTACGCCGTCAGAAGACTTAGAGCCATCTGCGTACACAGCAATGGCATGAGAATGAGAGTGGAAGTGGTCAAGAAAAAGAGAGTGGGAAGCGACTGTAGACATTTGGGCTTTCGAGCAAGGGAGAGAGAAAGAACAAACTCGAACAGCTGGAACTTCCCAGGGGGGTAGGGAAAAGTGAGATGCTACATGAACATAGAAAGGTGGTAATTGAAGAGAAGACAAGAGCGAATGAAGGCGAAGAGAGAAGGGACGGAGTAAACAGGGGTGGCGGACAAATAAAGAATGTCTACTAATATCAGTGACCATTCTATAAATGGAAAGATTGCAGAGATCATGAGAGCGTACATAGTAGCGAAGGCAATGGGCATCACGGTGATCAGATAAGGATGGAACGTTCGCTTCTGCATAGAGGCTCTCAACAGGGGAAGAGTGAAAAGCACCAAGGCATAAACGTAATCCTTGGTGATGAATGGAGTTAAGGCTAGAGAGAGTAGCAGGAGATGCCGTTGAATAGATCTGGTCACCATAATCAAGTTTCGATAAAATGAGGGTGGAATATAGGCCAAGGAGGGTTCGACGATCAGCTCCCCAAGAAAGATGAGCAAGGGTTTTAAGAAGGTTCAGCCGGCTGTGACAAGTTGCCTTCAGAGAGGTAATGTGAGGTTTCCAGGATAACCTACGGTCAAAGAGGAGGCCCAGAAACTTGACTGTATCACGTTCAGGGATACGGGAGCCATAGAGGTACAAAGGATGATCGGAGATGACAGAGCGTCTAGTGAAAGTAATTTGGTGTGTTTTAGTGCTGGAAAATTTAAACCCATGTGTGGTGGCCCAGTTGGAAACACTGTCGACCGCATGCTGGAGAGAAACTGTAATGAGGTGACAGTCAGCGCCTTCACAGGCAATAGTGAAGTCATCAACATAGAGTGATGACCAAATATTTGATGGAAGACTAGAGGCCAAATCATTAATAGCAAGGAGAAAAAGTGTTGTGCTCAGAACACATCCCTGGGGGACACCTTCAGCTTGGATAAAGTCCGGGGAGAGCACATTATTAACCAGAACACGGAAATGTCTATCAGTTTAAAAAATTCTTAAGGAAGGATGGTAGATTGCCTCGGAGGCCTAAGGAGTGGGCTTGGGCCAAAATATTATACCTCCAAGTTGTGTCATATGCCTTCTCAAGGTCAAAAAATATGGCAATAACTGAGTGGTTATTCGCAAAGGCATTACGAACATACGTATCCAAGCATAGTAAGGAGTCTATGGTAGAACGTCCCTTACGAAAGCCATATTGACGAGTGGAGAGACTGTTGTGTGTTTCTAAATACCACACTAAACGTCTGTTTACCAGGCATTCCATCACTTTGCAAACTGCACTCGTAAGAGCAATGGGACGATAGTGGGAGGCTTCATGTCCTGTAGTGCCTGGTTTGCGGAAAGGGAGAACAATTGCAGATTTCCACATCTGTGGAAGAACTCCTTGTGACCAAATAAGATTGAAAAGGCGTAATATGACTGCAAGGGCTGACTGATGTAAATGTTGTAGCATACGAATATGAATGTCGTCAGGCCCAGCTGCCGATGATCGGCAAGCTGAGAGTGTTGCCTCCAGTTCTTGAAGTGTAAAAGGCACTTTATAATGTTCTTCTCTGAGAGAAGAAAAGTCCAAGGGTGCTAACTCTCTGGCGGACATTGAGGAAAGAAACGGGGGGCATAGTTGAGCCCCTGAGAAATACGGACCAGATGATTGCCAATTTCATTGGCAACATCTAGTGGGTTTGCTATATCAACACCGGCAACCCGCAGAACTGGAGCCGGGTCAGGAGAATATTTACCACTCACTTTTCGTACTTTTTTCGTAATTGTTTTTTCGTACTTCCTCATAGAGGAAGCAGAGGTGATGGTGGAGACATAATCTCGCCAGCAAGTGCGTTTAGCGTCACGGATGACACGGCAAGCGATCGCAAGCTTCTGCTTAAAATCAAGAAGTCTCTTCGTGGTTCTATTGTACCGGTACATGCCCCATGCAGCACGTTTCAAACGTACTGTATGAGCACAAGCAGGAGACCACCAAGGCACGCATTTCCGAGAATGCCTGCCCGAAGTTTGGGGTATAGAATGAGAAGCTGCGGTTAAAACGGAGGACGAGAAGAGGTGTAAAAGCTCATCAATGGAGGACGAAGAAAGAACCTCACTAAAAACAGTTAGTTGTGAGTAAAGGTTCCAATTTGCCTGATCAAATTGCCAGCGTGGGATACGAAGAGGTGGTGAATATGAAGAGGAAGTAAGAATGATTGGGAAATGATCGCTGTCATGTAAATCCAGGAGAACAGACCAGGTGAAGTCTAATGCGGCGGAGGAAGAGCAGACTGAGAGATCGATGCAAGAGAGTGTGAGTCCGAGGATCAAATTTGGTGTGAGTACCTGTATTTAAAACATGGAGGGGGTGGGTGGCAAGAAAAGCCTCTAACTGAATGCCACGGGAATCACAGTGAGACCCCCCAGAGGAAATGATGGGCATTAAAATCGCCAAGCAACAGAATCGGTGGTGGTAATGACGAAACAAGAAAGGCAATATCCAGGATAGATAATGCCCGAGAAGGAGAGAGATATAAAGAACAGAGCGTATACCACCTATGCAAGTGGATACGGGCTGCTGTGTAATGCAGAGAAGTACGAACAAATAGCTGATGGTACGGAATATCAGTGCATAGAAGAAGGGCACTTTCATTAAAGGTCCCATCAGGAAAAGGATCTGAAGAATGCAATAAATTATAGCCTGAGATGGGAGAGATAACAGCAGAGTGTAATTTTGGTGGAAAACTGGGAGAGTAACATCTGAAGCTCACCCCGATTACCCCTGAGGCCGCATGCATTCCACTGTAAATAGGCCATGATTGGCAATGATAAAGATACTTGAAATCCGCAGGTAAGGGTTCCTATGGACTAGAGGGGTTAGAAAACTCCACATGCGGAGGCAGTGGAAAACGTTCAAGCAGCAAAGGAATGGTGCGCTGTGAAGAAAGGAGTTGCGCAGATGGAGGAGAGGAGAGAGAAGGAACACAGGGTGGATCAGTGTCCATTGATGGTTTGGTCTCTGCAATATATTCAGAGATTGCTTCAAAAGTTTTGGAATTCAGAGACGTCGTATGGGAGACAATATTGGAGATGGTAGGGGGAGGATGAGTAAAGATTGGAACTGTAATGGACTGTTCCAAGGTAGGGGGGGGCGAAAGGGTGGAGGGAACTGGAGAAGGAGTGTGGAAGGGGACAGAAGAGGCAGAAACCTGGGAGGTGGCAGAAGAGGAAGAAACTTGGGAGGGAACAGGGGAGGTAGGTATAGTACGAGGAGGAGGGTGAATCTCTACACTTGTAACAGAGCCAGTGAGAGGGGAAGAACCCGGTACAGAGACAGGGAAGGTAAAATGAGGAGGTGGAAGAAGGGAAGGAGGGGTTAAAGGACCTTTTTTTGACTTCTGAGAAGTAGAGGGACGATTGGGAGAAGGTGTCGTACTAGGTCTCGTCGATACTGAGGCTTGTGAGGGAGAACAAGAAGAAGCGAGAACAGACTGAGGCGTTGAAGTAGGGACGTCTGATCCTAGGACAGCAAAAGAATTAGATATAGGAGTGACTATGAGAGAGGTAACCACAGAGGAGGTTGCAGAAGATGGGACGCCAGAAGTGGGGGGACGTTTTGAAACACGGGAATAAGAAACACGAGGTTGTCTCCCTTGGAGGCGGAGATGAGAAACTGTCATAGCATAAGGGAGACCTTCTGCCTCTTTGAGGTAATGGATTTCCCGCTCATTTAAGTAGACTTGGCAACGGCGAGAATACGAAGGGTGAGCCTCATGACAATTAAGGCAAGAGGGAGGTCGGTTGCAAGACGTATTAGAATGGTCATCGGCACCACAGACTGGGCATTCGGCTATGGATCTGCAATATTTCGCTGGATGGCCAAATCGCCAGCAATTTCTACACTGTTGCGGTGTAGGGATCACCTTGCGAACTTGTAACCAATGTCCTGCTACATAAACTGAGGATGGGAGTTCACGGTTGTCAAAAGTTGAACGAGCCACATTGCTTGGGTATCGTCTCTGCTCGCGGGCAGGAAGAACATAAGTGTCTACCTTGAGGATTGGGAGATCTTGGAGTTCCAGCTGTTCAAGAATGTCATTGCCACATGTCTAGAAATTTTGTTGAACTATGGTATGGGGCAGAATGACAGTACCACTACAAGAATTGAGGGAATGATATTTTTCAATAGTGACAGGAACAGTATCTATATGGGAAAGAAGAGAAAGATCATGAGCTTGGGTAGCATTCTGTACCGTGATGATGCACATACCAATCTTAAGAGCATGAAAAGAAATATCTTTACCAACATGGCATAGGAGTGCCTTGCCAATATTGTGGTCGGAAAGATAGGCGGTAGAGGAAGTTGGTCGTAAAGTGAAGAATTTAGTCCATTGTGCAGTCTGAAACTGAGCATGGAAAGGGAGTGCAGGACATGTCGATCTTTTCTGAGAAGAACGAGAAGGTGGAGAAGTATCATCAGCAGGTAATTGTCATTGGAGTTTAGGTGTGGGACCAGAGTTGGTCCGACGTGGAATGGGCCGGCGATTCGAAAATTGCCGCACCGTAGAGGGAGAGGCCAGAAGCATAGTCAAAGGAGAGCGGAGGTCAGTTGAGACCTCAGTATCTGAAGCGGGTGAGGAAACAGCACCAGCAAGAGGTACAGATGCATGAGGAGTGTCCGAAGAGTGGTCCAAAGACGAGGTGGGGTCAGAACGGGGTGCGGTATCAAGAAGGGGCCCGGGGGTACCAGGTTCATGGATTGGGTTCTCCATGGTTAGGTTACTTCTTTCTTTTTGTTTTTAAGAAAAAAAAGAAAGAAGAAAAGAAAATAAAAATAAAAAAAGAATAAAAAAAAGGTGGGACCGGGGAGGGATAGTTCCTAGGAGGAATGAAAGGGCCAGAAATCTCCCTCTGCACCCAAGAGGACCTCAGCACCGCAAGTAACGTAGATGCAGCATAGAACCCGTGCCATACCCTACCCATCATGCCAGTAAACCAGCAATCTGGGATAGCAACCTCACATCTGCCGAGCTACCTCGGTGGACAAAAGAGAGGGCGGCCGGATATCTACCTGGAGTTTACCTGGAGAGAGTTTCGGGGGTCAATGCCCCCGCGGCCCGGTCTGTGACCAGGCCTCCTGGTGGATCAGCGCCTGATCAACCAGGCTGTTGCTGCTGGCTGCACGCAAACCAACGTACGAGCCACAGCCCGGCTGATCAGGAACTGACTTTAGGTGCTTGTCCAGTGCCAGCTTGAAGACTGCCAGGGGTCTGTTGGTAATCCCCCTTATGTGTGCTGGGAGGCAGTTGAACAGTCTCGGGCCCCTGACACTTATTGTATGGTCTCTTAACGTGCTAGTGACACCCCTGCTTTTCATTGGGGGGATGGTGCATCGTCTGCCAAGTCTTTTGCTTTTGTAGTGAGTGATTTTCGTGTGCAAGTTCGGTACTAGTCCCTCTAGGATTTTCCAGGTGTATATAATCATGTATCTCTCCCTCCTGCGTTCCAGGGAATACAGGTTTAGAAACCTCAAGCGCTCCCAGTAATTGAGGTGTTTTATCTCCGTTATGCGCGCCGTGAAAGTTCTCTGTACATTTTCTAGGTCGGCAATTTCACCTGCCTTGAAAGGTGCTGTTAGAGTGCAGCAATATTCCAGCCTAGATAGAACAAGTGACCTGAAGAGTGTCATCATGGGCTTGGCCTCCCTAGTTTTGAAGGTTCTCATTATCCATCCTGTCATTTTTCTAGCAGATGCGATTGATACAATGTTATGGTCCTTGAAGGTGAGATCCTCCGACATAATCACTCCCAGGTCTTTGACGTTGGTGTTTCGCTCTATTTTGTGGCCAGAATTTGTTTTGTACTCTGATGAAGATTTAATTTCCTCATGTTTACCATATCTGAGTAATTGAAATTTCTCATCGTTGAACTTCATATTGTTTTCTGCAGCCCACTGAAAGATTTGGTTGATGTCCGCCTGGAGCCTTGCAGTGTCTGCAATGGAAGACACTGTCATGCAGATTCGGGTGTCATCTGCAAAGGAAGACACGGTGCTGTGGCTGACATCCTTGTCTATGTCGGATATGAGGATGAGGAACAAGATGGGAGCTAGTACTGTGCCTTGTGGAACAGAGCTTTTCACCGTAGCTGCCTCGGACTTTACTCTGTTGACGACTACTCTCTGTGTTCTGTTAGTGAGGAAATTATAGATCCATCGACCGACTTTTCCTGTTATTCCTTTAGCGCGCATTTTGTGGGCTATTACGCCATGGTCACACTTGTCGAAGGCTTTTGCAAAGTCTGTATATATTACATCTGCATTCTTTTTGTCTTCTAGTGCATTTAGGACCTTGTCGTAGTGATCCAGTAGTTGAGACAGACAGGAGCGACCTGTTCTAAACCCATGTTGCCCTGGGTTGTGTAACTGATGGGTTTCTAGATGGGTGGTGATCTTGCTTCTTAGGACCCTTTCAAAGATTTTTATGATATGGGATGTTAGTGCTATTGGTCTGTAGTTCTTTGCTGTTGCTTTACTGCCCCCTTTGTGGAGTGGGGCATGTCTGTTGTTTTTAGTAACTGAGGGACGACCCCCGTGTCCATGCTCCCTCTCCATAGGATGGAAAAGGCTCATGATAGGGGCTTCTTGCAGTTCTTGATGAACACAGAGTTCCATGAGTCTGGCCCTGGGGCAGAGTGCATGGGCATGTCATTTATCGCCTGTTCGAAGTCATTTGGCGTCAGGATAACATCGGATAGGCTTGTGTTAATCAAATTTTGTGGCTCTCTCATAAAAAATTCATTTTGATCTTCGACTCTCAGTCTGGTTAGCGGCTTGCTAAAAACTGAGTCATATTGGGACTTGAGTAGCTCACTCATTTCCTTGCTGTCATCTGTGTAGGACCCATCTTGTTTAAGTAGGGGCCCAATACTGGGCGTTGTTCTCGATTTTGATTTGGCATAGGAGAAGAAATACTTTGGGTTTCTTTCGATTTCATTTATAGCTTTTAGTTCTTCCCGCGATTCCTGACTCCTAAAGGATTCTTTTAGCTTAAGTTCGATGCTTGCTATTTCTCTGACCAGTGTCTCCCTGCGCATTTCAGATATATTGACCTCTTTTAGCCGCTCTGTTATTCTTTTCCGTCGCCTGTAAAGGGAGCGCCTGTCTCTTTCTATTTTACATCTACTCCTCCTTTTTCTTAGAGGAATAAGCCTTGTGCATACATCGAGTGCCACCGAGTTAATCTGTTCTAGGCATAAGTTTGGGGTCTGTGTTGCTTAGTATATCTTCCCAGCTTATATCGGTTAGGACTTGGTTTACTTGGTCCCACTTTATGTTTTTGTTATTGAAGTTGAATTTGGTGAATGCTCCCTCGTGACTAGTCTCATTTTGTCGGTCTGGGGCTCCTCGCATACATGTCTGAACCTCAATTATGTTGTGATCTGAGTATATTGTTTTTGATATGGTGACATTTCTTATCAGATCATCATTGTTAGTGAATATGATGTCTAGTGTATTCTCCAGTCTAGTAGGCTCTATTATTTGCTGGTTTAAATTGAATTTTGTGCAGAGATTTAAAAGCTCGTGTGAGTGTGAGTTTTCATCAGAGCTGCCTCCTGGTGTTATTACTACAACAATATTATTTGCTATATTCCTCCATTTTAGGTGCCTTAAGTTGAAATCCCCCAGGAGCAAGATGTTGGGTGCAGGAGCTGGAAGATTTTCCAGACAGTGGTCAATTTTTAACAGCTGTTCCTGGAATTGCTGGGATGTTGCATCCGGAGGCTTGTAGACTACCACAATGACTAGGTTTTGGTTCTCGACCTTTACTGCTAAAACTTCCACTACGTCATTTGAGGCATTAAGCAGTTCTGTGCAAACAAGTGACTCTGCAATGTACAGGCCAACCCCCCCCCTTTTGCCTGTTCACTCTGTCACATCTGTATAGGTTGTAACCTGGGATCCATATTTCATTGTCCAAGTGATCCTTTATGTGGGTCTCAGTGAAAGCCGTGAACATTGCCTTTGCCTCTGCAAGCAGTCCACGGATGAAAGGTATTTTGTTGTTTGTTGCTGGCTTTAGACCCTGTATATTTGCAAAGAAGAATGTTATCGGACTGGTGGTATTGTTGGTACTGGGGGGGGATCTTTTTTCCGGCATTAGTATCTGTATCTGTTGGTTTGGAGTGGAGGCCATCGACTGTGGTTCCACTCCAGGAATGACTGGATTTGGTGTACGATTTCTGCCATTTCCTGCCAGTTTTTTTTCCTTCCTGGCACTAAAAAACCTCTCCCTCTTGAGTGGCTGTGGCTACCCAGGTTTTCCCATGGCCTGGATGTTTTGTATCTTTTTGTCCCCTTTAGATGGTATGCCTGGCAATTTAAGTTATAGCACAGTCTTTCCTGTACTGAAGAGGTACACATTTCAGGGTGAAAAAGCTTACAGGAAGGGAGTTTGCATTTTCCTGTTGTCATATGGGCATGGCATTTTCTAGGGTGGTCATAGTTGCACGTCCCATCTGTTTTTCCAGATTTCCCATGCCAGCAGATACCAAGTGCATAGTATGTGCACAGGCTTGGTTTCCGCTTGCCTTGGGTTTCTGTGACTGTATTCCCTGTTGGTGCATGTTTCCCTGTCTTACTTCTATCCTCCCTAGCACCAACAATGGAGCTCCCACCAGTTGTTTTTGGTAATTTATCCTCACTATTGCTATTGGAGTCCTCTTGTTTGCTATTTCCTGCGGTATTTCTAGTTTGCAATATTGGTTTTATCTTATCTTTGACTACACTTGTTTCCCTACTATGGCTCCTGTCCCCTATGAGGTCATTTATATGTATTCCTTCCTGCGTATAATTCCCGACTACCTGGACAAAATCTCCAGCTTCACCATTACTGTCTCCCAGGACAGTATCTCCAGCTTCACCATTACTGTCTCCCAGGACAGCACTATCAGCCCCACATTTACTGACTACCAGGACATCATCTCCAGCCTTACAGTTTGTGACTACATGGCCAGTATCAAGGGCAGTACCATTCAGCCCAGACTTTTTATGTTCCCATCTGTTGTAGAAAGCTTCCAGGTTTTCTATGAAAGCAGCTTTGATGTTGTCCTCTTTTAATACCCTTGTGATTTTAGTCCACAGATTTTCCTCATTTGGGCATACCCAGAAACACTTCTCTGTTTTAATACTGCTTGTAGCTAGTTCTGGGATATCTGCACAAGGGGCGTGACACCAATTTCCACAAAAATGACAATTTATCCATGTGGAAGCCCGTTTGTTTGACTGACCACAGACTACACACAGCTTCATAATGATTTGAATGGTTGATTTACTGCAATTCTACTAGCAACCTCTTGAATATTATATTAATAACCCTAAATGAAGCTCTAGCTATTTGTATTTCTGTTTCTAACTCTTTTTGTATATTGGACAGCTTACCGTCACGTTCCTGATTTTTAATGTTTGTGTTTATAGGGCGCCTACAACCCCATCCGTTTACAGTCTGCTTTATTGTCCAACGAAACTGTTTGAAACCAGTCCCGGGTTCGGACCAGTCAAGGGTTCGGACCAGTCAAGGGTCCGGACCAGTCGATCTGCTCTGATCAGTGGGTCACTTATTTAAAACATACTGGTCGGTGATTTGAGCTAACACATGAAGGATCTACTGGAAATTATCTACCCGAGTAATATGTGATTTGACTGATACAAAAGTATAACTTGCGTGTTGAAGAGCCGGTGATATCTGGCAGCTCCTACAATGACAAACGGTCACCTCCTTGTTTATCAGTCGCTGTATCTGGCTTTTCTATTTTTTTTTTTCCGTCTCCACCACAATAAATGCTATATTATCACTATAGTTGACTGGTGCAAATTTTGGAGGAAGGACGCTTTTTCTGTAGTAATAATTGCTTCTTGTTGTGTATATTGCGACAGCTGGTAACTACAGGTTATATGAAATTCACAGTAACGTCTCGTATTTCAAGAAAAGAAACTAATGAAAGTCACTCCACTCCACTAAGTACCATTATAATACTGGTTAGTTGCTACTACAACACTGTATTCTGCTATTCACTGGTATCACTAGATTATATGCGAGTACACTAGCAGGCCAGTAAGATTATTAAAAACAGCTGACCTGTGGTAAGTTTCTGGCGACTTCTGGCACCTTCCTCTATAGGCTTATCACTTCATTTACAAATTCACCTGTTTTCAAATGACACTTTAGCCTTTATCATCAATATACTAGGGAGCCACTGTAGTATACACTATACACTATGTATACTCAATGTTATCAGGGAGACTTTCTTTCCTCTGACATGAAAAGTTCAATTATTATTATTTTTTTTCACACGGGACACAGGCCTGATTCCCCTCTGGCAGTAAACAAAGCATACCTCCTTCGGCCACCACCCCCGGAATCCAAAAGGTGGCTTCCAGAGATACACCCGTTGCCCGAAAGACACCCAAAGCCACTCTCCGGGATACCGGAGAGGGATCGGGACATCCCCAGGCGATCCAGATTCCACGGCAAACTACGCCACCGCCAAGAACCTCAACGGAATGGGATGGATCCCGGTACCCTTTCCCCTACCTAGGAACTAGCGCGCCTGTGGGAAAAATTCCAAAGGCCAAAAAGAGGATGGGAAAAAGGGAGGGGTGGGGAGGGGGAAGAGGAAAGAGAAAAGGGGAGGAGGGGGAGGATTGGATAGGGAAGGGGGGATTGGGGGTAATTAGGTTCGGTCTGAGGAAGGAGACCGACAGGTCTAATTCCTCAGACCAAGAGCCTCTTCACCACGCCAAGGAGCCCCCCTTGAAGAGGTAGTACACTGGAATTGGCCGAAAATAGAGCTCAAATTGGCAAAATCGCCGATGCGGAAACATCGTCGAGACCGCTAACTTTGCTAGAGCATAATTCCGTAAGTTTTCCATTAAATTTCACACTTTTGGTGTCATTATGATCGGAAAAAGATTCTCTATCTTTTCATAAGAAAAAATAATTTCTTTTTTTGAAATTTGGGCGACCCTGAGAACAAGTCTCAGAGAGGGCCTTGTGACCCTGGAAGGGTTAATTTCCCTGAGCTGCCTGCATACATCCTTACACCTTTCAGCCTCAAATCTCTACCACGCTTAAAATTGTGTTCTTGAATAAAACGCAAATCAATATTATAACGCCTCAAAACATCCTCCAACCATACACGTTTTACATGAGCCCTAAGGTCATTTACATTTATTGTTAGACACTTAAAGATTCAGAAAGGGGGGCTTTCCTCTATGTTTCTGTGGCCTGTCCATTACACTCTTTGTTGTGCCTGTTTTTTTCCATGCACTCTTGCCCACCTGGACCCCCTCCCCCCCTGTGCACTATCCTGCCCCTTCTTAGTCACTCCCGCCCAACTCTTCTTACCAGTACGCTGAGATGGAGTAATACACTCGTCATCCGACGATCATCCAGCTCTTTTTTTAGGTGTACTCTCAACCTCTATATCAATATGGCCACTCCCCCTATGCACCTCAGCCTCCACTTGCTGCACCTGCAACATGTCAGACTCTGACTCCTGAGGCCCCGGGACCCGTTCACTCAGGTCTTCCTCAACCATCAGAATTCTCCCATCTACAGGAGGGATCTCCTCCACTGGCTCGTCCAGAAAAGGCTTGATTATCTCCTGCAGGGGTTCAGGTAAAACCTGTAGGTCACCGGCCTCCCCCATCTCTACAGGCTGCTGTTCACCACCAGGGTCTGCCTGTGTGGGAACGTCTGAAGCCACTGCTAACGTCACACAAATTTCTCCCGCTTCCTCCACTTCGTCCGCCCAATTACCTTTGCCTACTCCACTCACAACCTCAGGCAAAGATGTCACCTGAGACTCTGTGACAACTGGCAGGTTCAAAGACCTCGGCGCTGCTGCCTACCACACCCAGCCGCCATGTGGTCATAAGGGCCACACAGACGACACGTCTTGCATTGTCCCAGGTAAGTCACAAACACCTGTGTCCTGAAATCCTCCAGGACAACTTACGATGGAATAGGTCATCTCAAAGTCATTTTACCCACGTACCATGCTGGGGCAAATGAACAGTTCCATATTCCTCAAAAACTCTTCTGATGTCTGTCTCATCAGCCTCAAAGGGGGCATTACGCAGTTTGATCCATGTATAATGCCTGGATACATCGATCATCCTCACACGAACAGCTGGTGTTGCATCAAGACTAACGTTCTGAAAATGGTTGACCAACGATTCATAGACTGTTGCGGAGAGCAGTGTCACAAAAATTCTATGTGCTCTGTTTAAGGCTACCCCACTACCCTGTACAACTCTCCATCCTGAATGCCATACGTCTCTCTGATGATTTTAGGTAGTAATACTTGGGCTGAAACTGGCGTTATTGCCCCTCGGAGAAGCTCAACGCAGTGTTGATCCTGCATCTATGACTAAACGCCATGTTGACTGATGGTAGTTCTGGTTTGACGGCAGAGGCGCGACAAGCACCACCTCACACCACTGCAGTCAGGTAACTGAGGAGCGTTTGCGCAATAGGTCCACACGGCCCGAGAGCGATGAGGACAATATTCACTAATTATTGACAAGGGAGAAGTAACAACTCAGCACGGTAGATGTAAGCTTTTCTTTGGTCATGTTTTTTTTTTTTTTTTTTTTTTTTGATGAATCATTTAGCTACTGCTCTCATTTAAGTGGCATTTGTGAATATTTTAAAATTTTGGCTCACTAGTATCAAAGAGTGAAAAAAGAAAATAAGAGCGTGACTTTATTTTTCCATCACATGTTAAACCTCCTCTTAAACAACAATAACATCCAGAAGAAGAAGAAGAGAAGAAATAAGAAAAGGAAGAGAAAGGATAAGAAGAAGCAGGTGGACTCTCGGGACTGACCCCCTACATACCTTTGAGCAGTTTTGCTGTGCATTATGTCTGTTTCATATAAAAACAATAATAACCTTTTCGTAGATTAAGAAACGTTAAGTTAGCAAATAGGAGGAAGATGATGTTTCGATGGGCTAAATTTACAACTGAGGTAAATACTCCATCCCAGGAACATTTAAACATGATCCAATTCCATTCTTTCCGGCCTTGGCCACTACATATGTTACCCACATACAATATCTTATTTAAGGGCAGAAACTGCATTTTCCACCATTCAATTTGTGTAAAATAGTATATATATTACGTAACCAGTCGTTATTTTGCTAAGATGAACCCCAAGAGAATTACCAATGTTTACTCAGTCAGTTTATTACATGGGAAGATATCCCTTAATTTGTGAGATCTTGGAAAGACTACGTTAACAGTTGTTCAGAACTAGAACTGTCGCTACCAGAGAGGTTTCGTTTCATAAGGGTTAATATAAAATCATTCATGATAGTGTATTGTAAAAATGAAGCTCGTGAGTGCTTAGCTCAATACTTATTCATTGTGAGGGTTACTAAAACCAACTAAATTATGCCACTTTTTTTCAATCGTAGGCTGAAGTGGAACTTCTTTTTTTATTTATTTAAAACATTACAATACAAGGTGGAAATTATATTAAAAGGTACACAAAATGAGATAAATCACAAATCCCCAATTTACCCAAACAAAAAATGACTACACCAGACAAAAGTGTTCTGACACCCTATCACTCCACACACCATATACACCCAGTTATACCAGAATTTTATACCTGTGAAGGCTTAAACTTTTGTCACAATTTCACTCCCCCCTCCCGCAAAATATAACCATCACCAACCTGATTGCATCTTAACTTGACATTAAAGGATACATAGTAATTATACTATCATGAGTGATACAGTAACACCATAGACACAAAAATATTAATAACAATATTAACAATGGGATAGATGTCTTTACTTTACACCATGACACCTCAACCTGGTGAAAGAAAATACACTTCAAAAGATTAATATTCTAAGAAGGTTGCAACAATGAAAGTCAACACCTCCCAAAGGCAACTTATGTGCAATTATCTTAGCATGTAAACCCTATTCATTCAACATAGTATATAAATAAAAACTTTATATTATTAAAAACATCACAGAATACAAAGGTATAAAGTATAAAACCCCAGCCATGTAGCTGCTACACGCAAAAAATTCCACATACTTCCCTAACACAGATAAAACAAAACAACTTTCTGTGACAACTGCACCTAAACACAACTCACATCATATGACTTAAGACTGCTATGTACATAGATAAGAACATAATAATAAATCTAATTTGAATGAAACACAGTTGATAAATCCGCCTTAACATATCAGGCGTAAGAGAGTAATTCTCATTGTACAAGTCCAAGTCCAACTTGTATGCAGTCTCATCTTTCTATATACAATAATATGCTTGTTATCTACACAGACTACAACACACTGGACAAGCAACTGTCCATCACTTCCAACACAATATACTGCCCTACTCCTCACTCTGCATAGTGATAGAGGCAAAGATCCCCCCCTTCCCATTTATACCTTATCCATCATTCACTACTACCTTGAAGGAACATGAGGACTAGATGAATAGTGTATAGTCCATGACACACAAGAAACTGGCCAGTTCCACAGGTGCTTGCACCCGTGGTCCATACATTATTCACTCACGCATCACTCATCCAACACACACGCAAACATTTGTTGTCATCCATAACCAGGGAGGCGACCCTGTTTCCACCCATGACTTCCCTACCCCAGCAACACTTTCCAGTCATACCCTCCCCTCCCTCGTACATTACAAGTCTAATAAAACCTGTAACGTAAGTTGCCTATATCCCTCTGAAAAATCCCTCTCCCACCTCCTCCCATAAATTTCCTTATTTCTACATACTGTTTTATAGAACGTTACCGCTAACACCCTCCTCTTCACCTCACTAACCACCTGTTTCCCCCGCAATCCCCACGCTATATATATATATAATCTACCATAATGTACCCCACAGCTCTGATGACACTCTCATCCCAACCACCCCTTGACACTCCTCAGTCCGTCACAAAAATATAGTACATGAAACGCCGACTCCTCCCCACCACATATCCCGCACACTCCCCCCCGTCCCCTCGTGAACCACTCGTCTATCCCGTAGAACCACACCCGACGGTAAAATGCCGTGCAGAAAACGATACATTACGTCCCAAACACGAGGTTCCAACCTCATCCTACTCAACCTATTCCATATACTTCCCCATGCATACATGGGGAAAATTCCCTCTACAGGTGCTACAACCCTCCCCGCTAACAATCTACACAACTTACCTATTTTGACCTTCCCCGGCTCTCGATCCCACGCCACAGCCCTCAAAACAGTTTCACACTCATGCAACTCAACTCCTGTATACATCCATTGCAATCTGTTGTGGATCCTGGCCAACCCCCCCCCCCCCACCCACACCTTCCCTCATCACCTCCCTTTTAATGAAGACACATTTGACCCTCCGCTTTAAGTCCAGCAATCCCAACCCCCCTGACGCATAGGTAACATTACCACATCCCTTTTAAGCCAATCACAGCCCGAACCCCACAAGAATTTAAAAACCCTCCTAAGTATGTTTGTTATTGCCGGCCCAGTTAATGGGAACACGGCTGCCACGTGCCATACTTTGCTATACAGTAAGATGTTAATAACAATGGCATGCTGCACAAGGGTCAAATGATAAGCGTCCCTGAATCCTGTCTACCATCCTAATCGAGTTTTTCATGCGTGCCACAGTCAGATCGTCCGCATAGATAAGACCGCAAATTTTTAACGAATTCACCTGCCTCATCACGACTCCACTACCCCACTCAACCCTTCCCGCCCAAGCTCCTAACCCCATGACCATGGACTTGTCTGAATTTACCCTCATACCAGTTGCCCCTGCGAACATTTGTACTACCCCATCTAATGTGTCCATTGACATCCCCTCCCTGATCAGAACAGTAGTATCATCCACATACCCTATTAAAACTGGCTAAACCCTCGCAACCCCACTACCTGGTCCCTCTACATGACACATACGCTGCTCTCCCAATCTATAAAATGGATCCAGTATGCACGCAAACAATAATTGTGACATAGGACACACCTACCTAAGTCCCCTACCCATTACAATCTTCCCATCCAATCGACCATTAATCTGTGCCCTCGCCATTGCACCTCGATACAACACCTCAACCCAACCCACTGTTTCTTCCCCAAACCCCTGTCCCCTGAGGATAAGAACATAAGAACGAAGGAACACTGCAGAAGGCCTACTGGCCCATGCGAGGCAGGTCCAAGTCTCCTACCGGCTTAAGTCAATGCACCCAACCTAGTCTGGTCAGGTCACATTGACTTAAGGGAGGAACACGGCAACCGACCTGGTAGCACAAGCTATCAGGTCCAACTCACACCCACCCACATCCACTCATGTATTTATCCAACCTATTTTTAAAGCTACACAACGTTCTGGCCTCTATAACTGTACTCGGGAGTTTGTTCCACTCATCCACAACTCTATTACCAAACCAGTACTTTCCTATATCCTTCCTGAATCTGAATTTTTCCAACTTAAAACCATTGCTGCGAGTCCTGTCTAGGCTAGATATTTTCAGCACACTATTTACATCCCCTTTATTTATTCCTGTCTTCCATTTATACACCTCAATCATATCCCCCCTAATTCTACGTCTTTCTAGAGAGTGCAGATTCAGGGCCCTTAGTCTATCCTCATAGGGAAGGTTTCTGATACATGGGATCAACTTTGTCATCCTCCTTTGTACATTTTCCAGAGAATTTATATCCATTCTGTAATACGGTGACCAAAACTGTGCAGCATAATCTAAATGAGGCCTAACCAAGGATGTATAGAGTTGAACAACCTGAGGACTCCTATTATTTATGCTTCTTGATATGAAGCCAAGGATTCTATTAGCTTTATTGCGAACACTTATGCACTGTTGTCTTGGTTTCAGATTACTGCTAACCAGAACTCCTAAATCTTTTTCGCAATCCGTAATATTAAGATCTACATTATTTAATTTATATGTGGCATGGTTATTGTCCTGTCCAACATTTAGAACTTTGCATTTGTCTATATTAAACTGCATCTGCCACTTCTCCGACCACTGCATCAGTCTATTCAAATCTTCCTGGAGTGCTCGAATGTCCTCGTCAGAATGAATTCGACGGCCTATTTTGGTGTCCTCGGCAAACTTGCCGATGTCGCTCTTTATGCCCTCATCTATGTCGTTTATGTAGATTGTGAACAGCAGGGGGCCCAACACTGACCCTGTGGAACACCGATCGTGACGCTTCCCCACTCTGATTTCTCCCCATTTATGCAAACTCTCTGCTGCCTATTTGTCAACCATGCCTCTATCCACGAAAAAAATTCTCCTCCTATTCCATGTGCTTTAATTTTCCTCAATAGTCTCTGATGTGGGACCCTGTCAAAAGCCTTTCTGAAGTCCATATACACAATATCATATTCATTACCATGATCTACCTCCTCAAATACCTTAGTGAAAAAAGTTAATAAATTCGTAAGGCAGGAACGCCCCTTTGTAAAACCATGCTGAGATTCGTTGATTAATTTATGCTTTTCAAGGTGGCTACGAACTGCCTCGGCAATTATTGATTCCATAAATTTTCCCACTATGGAGGTTAGGCTTATTGGTCTATAGTTCGAAGCTAAGGCCCTTTCACCTGTTTTGAAAATAGGTATCACATTTGCCATTTTCCACTTATCTGGCACCATGCCAGTTTGTAGTGATATGTTGAAAAGATTAGCCAAAGGTGTGCTAAGCTCCTCTTTACATTCCTTTAGAACCCTTGCATACAGTTCATCAGGGCCTGGGGATTTGTTAGGTTTTAATTTATCTATTTGCCTAAGGACCATGTCACTTGTGACCCTAATCGTGCACAGTTTATTATCGTCCTGTTCTACATAATTTATCATTACTGGAATATCGCTGGTATCCTCCTGTGTAAAAACTGAGAGGAAGTATGTGTTAAAAATTCTACACATTTCCTTATCACTGTCAGTGAGCTGACCCGAGGAACTTTTGAGTGGGCCTATCTTGTCCCTGATCTTACTTCTGTATACCTGAAAGAATCCTTTTGGGTTAGTCTTCGGTTGTCTTGCAACTTTAACTTCATAATCTCTTTTTGCTTTTCTAATTCCCTTTTTTATTTCTCTCTTTAACTGAATATATCGATTTCTTAATTGCCCCTCTCCTCTTTTGATTTGCCTATATATGCCTCTCTTTTGAACAATCAGATATTTTAATCTATTGTTCATCCATTTAGGATCATTTTTGTTTGATCTGATTTCCCTATTTGGAACATAATTTGACTGAGCAGCTAGAACTATGCCCTGGAAAGCATCATATCGGCAACCATCACCACCTACCTGACCCTTAGTCAGGTCATTCCAGTTCAGCCCACCTAAGTAATTTTTCAGTCCTATGAAATCGGCCAAGCGAAAGTCAGGGACAGAGACTTGATTGCCATTATTAGGGGAATTCCATGATATATTAAAACTGAGTGATTTGTGATCACTTTCCCCAAGCTCATCATTAACCTCAAGATTATTAATTAGTGTTTCCCTACTGGCAAGAACCAAGTCAAGGAGGTTATTTCCCCTAGTTAGCTCTGTCACAAATTGTTTTAAAAAACAATCCTGGATCGTATCAAGAAAGTCACCTGACTCTAAATTTCCTGTCAAATTGCTCCAGTCAATCTGTCTATAGTTGAAATCTCCCATTAGCACAACATTTTCGTATGTAGATGCCATACGAATTTCGTCCCATAGAAGTTTACTGCACTCCCTATCAAGATTTGGGGCCCTGTAAATCACACCCAAAATTAGTTTTTCTCGGCCCTCGAGAAGCTGTAACCAAACAGATTCAGTGGCTGACGCTTCTAATTTAATATCTTGTCTAACACAACAATTTAAATTGTCTCTGACATACATCGCTACTCCACCACCTTTCCTGTTGACCTTGTCAGTGTGGAATAATTTATAGCCTTGTATGTGACATTCAGAGGATATCTCTCTATCTTTCAGATTGAGCCAGGTCTCTGTTATAGCAATAATATCTATGTTTCCTGCACTTGCAATTAATCTTAGCTCATCTATCTTATTTCTTACACTCCTGCTATTAGTATAGTAAACCTTAAGGGAGCTAGTCCCTTGCTGCCCTCTGCTGTCCCCCTTTGTTTGCTGACCTGATCTATTGTCTTTATTTATAACTTCATGCTGAGTGCGTTTTATACATTTACTGTTTCCAACCCTAGTGATGCAACCTGCTTGTTTCCCACACACACCCATACCTCTATCTTCCATCAGTTTAAAATCATAGGCATTTCACCAATGGCCTTCTCAATCGAGTCTGCAAGTGCTACCACCCCAGCTCTAGAGAGATGTACCCCATCCCTTGCATACATATCATGTTTGCCATAAAAGTTGTTCCAGTTGTCAATGAATGGGATTGCAAGTTCCTTGCAGTATCTGTCTAGCCAGCAATTTACACCAATTGCCCTAGACAACCATTCATTTCCTACTCCTCTTCTAGGCAAGATGCTACATATGATTGGGATCCCTCCCTTAGACTTAATGAAATCTATAGCTGACCTGTACTTATCTAGCAGCTCTTCTCTCCTACCCTTCCCAATATCATTTCCACCAGCACTGAGACAGATAATGGGCTTGTTCCCATTACCTGACATGATATTATCCAGCCTGTTGACTATGTCCCCAACACCAGCTCCAGGGAAGCACACTCTATCTCTCATCTTCTTATTCCTATTACAAAAAGCACGGTCAATATATCTTACCTGAGAGTCACCAACCACAAGAATGCGCTTACCTCCATTAGCAGGGGCAGTAGTACCCTTACCTTCACTGGCCACTGAAGTACATTCATCCTGAAGAACAGAGAAGCGATTTCCTACCTTCAGATCTTCACTCTTAACTTTCTTTACTCTGATGCGCCTCCCATTACTGTGAACCACTCGCCACTTGTAGCAGGTGCTGGGCTACACCTCACTGCTGGTAGCCGTTGCTACCTCCCCAAGTACAGCCTCCTCACAGCGAGAGACAGACTGCACCTCACTGCTAGAAGCCTCATTCCCCACAACTCCAGCCACCTCACACTCTCTCCCAGACCCATTGAGGTGGACCTTCAGCCTCCTAATCTCCTCCTGGAGAAGCAAGACCTCCTCCCTCAACTCTCCAACCTCAATTTTTAAAACACTGCAGAAGCAAGCCATGCTTTGTAACCATCCACGCTAATCCCCAAAGCAGCTCAGGGTCTGTGACCTCACGTGACGACTGTATGCCCCTTGCCAATCGAGTGCCACCAAACCTCCCCCCTCCCCCTTTTGCCTCCACGAAATCCCTAAGTAAGCCATACCCCTCCACCATAGACCTCCCTGGCAAACCAAACTGAGTTTTCGATACTACCCGCCCCACCACGCACCGATTCCCCAAAATCTTAGCGAACAACTTGTAATCCATGCATAACAAAGAGATCGCCCGGTAATCCCGAAGCGTATGCTGCCCCTTACCCTTCGGTACCAAGACAATGACAGCCGTTGCCTGCTTCTCTCCCAGCTCACTTCTCTCCTTCATGCAATTTAATAACCTAACCAAAAAACACCTCATTAGCTCCCAATGCTGCTGATAAAACTCTGCCGGGAGACCATCAATTCCCGGTGCTTTGCCCTTTCGCATTCCACTTAAAACCCTCCATATTTCCCCCTCAGTTATTTCCCCACCCAGTGCTTCCCTGTCACTGCTATGCAACTGACATACCACACTCCCACACACCTGTTCTAAAACCCCAGCCTCTACCCCTTCTCGTTGCCAGTACTTCTCATACCACTTATCCGCAAACACCCCCATTCCTTCTGTAACTGCCCCTCCCTGTACCCCACTATCGACTCATGAACCTCCAACCATGGAATAGCCATTGCCTGCTGTCTTTGTTTTTGCCTACGCAATACGCACGATGAAGGTCTATCGCCCCATAACACCTCTTCCACCCCCGCCTGTACCCACACCGCTTGGAACCTCTCATCCTGTACCTCACGCAGCCTCCCTTTAATTGCCATAATATCATCCATAGGATAAGTGCCCGCCACCGTCCCCCTCGCATAACAACCCCGTAAGCCCATATTTTAAAGAATTGATACGTTTCCCTTCTCTTACGTAATATTGCTTAATCCGTTCTTTAGCCACACCATCCCACCACATCATCACATCCTCTACCCCATTTAGCTCTGCACTTAACCCCTCCCACAGCGTTGCAAATCCCTCTATCCCCTCCTCATCGCCTAACACGCTCGTATTTAACTTCCAATATCCCCTAGATATACCTGCTAGTGACTCCCACGCCACCTCTGCTACTACCGCCTGATGATCCGAATAAGCTACTTCTATTGTACAGAAAAATGTCAACCAAACCTCTTGAGATATATACAGCATATCCAACCTAGCCGCATAACCCCTTCTTACAAAAGTGTGCTCTACCTCCCACGCCCCTCCTCCAACCGCATCCCGCAACTGAATATCCCTCAAGAGATCTTGCAAGGCCGCCGACACATGCCCCACCCCTTTTTGTTCCACGTCAGCCCTCCTAATAACGCAGTTTCAGTCCCCAACAACGATGGCCACTGCAGGTAAACCACGTAAGAAGAAAACTAGTTCTTCACATACAAAATCCCTTTTTACTCTCAAATCATTTTCTGCTGGTGCATACACACTTACAAAGGATACCCTCTGCCCCATCCACCACCCATCCACATGCAATACTCTCTCCCCTCCCCCCTCTCTTCTTAACAACACAAACGGGCTCGCCTCCCTGATCATGATACCCACACCACCTTTCAGACATACAGATGGCATAGTCACCACCTGAAACCCTGCCACTTCCAGCACTTTCCCCTCCTTGAAATTGTGCTCCTGAAGAAACACTACATCTACTCTATATTTGAGCAGAAGCATTCGAAACCATTCCCTTTTTACACCCTGGCACAGTCCATTCACATTCACACTCATACGCCTGAGGCCGCTGTTAAAGTTTCCACCCCTGCCTCTTTTCTCCATTCTTCCCAGGTCCACCTGCACCTGGGTTTCTACAAGTCTTCACATCACCTTCCCTCCCATCCCCTTTCTTCCGGTGCCTCTTGTCTTGGCTACCACGACGAAATTCATCCACCCTCCCAGGTCTCTGCGCCGGCGTCAGGACATCATCAGAGTCTGATGCCGCCGCTCTCTTCCTCGTGAGAACCTCATCCTCCATGTTATCGTCGAAGGAGGCCGCACGATGGACCTCAACCTCCACCGTGCTTCGTCCCACGAAACGCGGTGACGTTTCTCCCACACTACTCGCCACGTCTTCCCTGCTATGTGTTTGTATGTCACATTCCACCACTGTCAACTCGGTGTTTCGCACCCCTGCAGGTTTATCATCCACCTCTACAGGCGGTGACAAAGTCCTCTACACCTCCTCAAGCTCTTCCTCAATCGCCTTTACCTCCTCCTGCGCACACACTTCTGTACTCGGCTCCTTCAAAATATCGGTTTCTGGTGGGACACAGCTTGCCTCACACACGCCAGGCTTTTCGAGGGGCTCCACCACCTCACTGCACAATCGCCCACGCTCGTGCTTGTGCTTGGAGCTCGTAGCAACAGCATCCACACTGGTAACAGGTGCTTCACTAGTTTGTGCAGGCACCCGCCGCTGCTTCGCACACATAGCCGCCAAATGATCGTACGCCCCACATAACCTGCATGTATGTCTCTGTCCAGCATATGATATAAGAACCTGCGTTCTAAAGTCCTCCAGTACGACATAAGACGGTATGGAATGTCTCAGAGTCATCTTCAGGGTAAATGTCCCCTCTAGATGGCCCATATAAGCAACTGCCGCCCACTTGCCTTGCTGTGCCAGATGTACGGTTCCATACGCCTCAAAAACACTTCGTATGTCAGCCTCATCTGCCTCGAATGGTACATTACGGAGCTTGACCCATGTAAAGTGGCGGGATACGTCAGTCAAACGCACCTTCACAGCTGGAGTAGCATCAAGACTCACGTCTTGAAATCTATGCACCAATTACTCATACACAGATGTGGAATTCAACTTAACGAAGATCCTATATGCTCCATTCAGGGCAACACCATAAACTTCATCGTCCTGGATACCCTACGTCTTCCTGATGATGGTCGGGAGAAACACCTGAGCTGAAGTGGGTGAAATTGCCCCACGAAGCAGTTCTATGCCGATGGTATTTACGCGACGCCTCACACTCAGCGCCATGTTGGTACTAGGTAGCTCGCCTGAAAACAGCAGAAGGGTGCAGAGCACTACCACACTCAACCGTGGTCAGGCAGCGAATGAAGTGGAACTAGACTGAAACGAAAAGATATATATCCGGAGTTAAATCCACTAGGGAATATTTTAGTTATTCGTGGGTAAGATTTCATATTATGTGTGGAAGATAAAAATAACTGGGAGGCTAACAATAAAGTTGTTATTAACTAGCTTCTTAAAAGGGAAATCATAACCCACCACTATTTTTCAAGGTTTCAAGGAAATTAATATATTGTTTTAAACAGTTAGGTACATACGTGAAAGCTTTACATAAAGGTATTCTTATGAAATTCACTTTTTTACAAATTGCTTAATGAAAGTAAACGAGAATAATTTAATGACATATATTAATTAATGCACTATTAAACATGAAGTACTTTTTCCTCCAGGTGGGTGTGTGTAGCAGCCATAGAAATATTTTGACGATACTCTCTCATAATGACGTTTGTGAATTTAGCTTATCTAGATAATTAAAGGATGAAACACTTAATAATATGTCAACAAAAACCATTAGCTTGTGGATATAGTGTGGCAGTCAGGACTAATGATATTATGACAACTACATCTATAGTAGTGTGGATTGTTTCATCGTCCTCTACAGTAAAGTTTCAGCAATGTGTAGCAGGATAAAGAGAAACTTGTATTATCCACTTCATATGACTAGAGAGCAATTTATGTATTTTCATGCTCAAACAGAAATTTAATTCAATCATCAGGCCTTTACTCCCAATCATTCTGATGGCAGATTCCATGATTACTTAAAACTGGTTACTGGACAGCTCTTGGTAATTATCGTAATTAATGTCACGAAAAGTTAGGAAAATTTCTTCATGTAATTATCCATAATTCGTCATGTTACATTAATGTTTAAAGAACTAACATTTAATAAACTAGGCAAGGTTTTCGTGCAGCTGTCAACAAAGATTTTAAAAGCAGAAATCCGAACTCTGCGTTTCCTAAATTATTTTAATTTTTTACTTTGTTTATCTTGGAAAGTCTAGCTGTGGCTCACAGTATCAAAATCCCTCTGGAAATTTAGGAAAAAACAGTGATAAGTAATCTGCCATTGGATAGCTGGAGTATATTTATTGAGTGAAAAGTAAATGTTTCCTTATGAACACTGCACGTCTGGTGAAATCCTTGAAAAGAAGACTTCACAGCCGTTTTCTGGATTTTAATGCAGTTATCTAGAGTTAAACTGCCTAGAGGAACACAATAATACTCCCTTGATTTTAATGCAGTTATCTAGAGTTAAACTGCCAAGAGGAACACAATCATACTCCCATGGTTTTAATGCAGTTATCTAGAGTTAAACTGCCAAGAGGAACACAATCATACTCCCATGATTTTAATGCAGTTATCTAGAGTTAAACTGCCTAGAGGAACACAATCATACTCCCATGATTTTAATGCAGTTATCTAGAGTTAAACTGCCAAGAGGAACACAATCATACTCCCATGATTTTAATGCAGTTATCTAGAGTTAAACTGCCTAGAGGAACACAATCATACTCCCATGGTCTGGAAGACAACAGTTTGCCAAACCATAGGAGATTAACCCCTGGTTTATTTATCTTGTGATGTTGCTTTGGCTAACATTTTCTTTCTTCAACAGGAGATTTTATATGTGTTGTACAACCTAGATACAACACACTATCATTTCCTCCCTGGATTTGATTATAACTCGCTTTTAATAATGTGTGGGGTGAAATTAGAATTAATTACTGATTAAAATCTTTGTAATCTTATTGATCAGAATGTAAGAGGAGGCTTCACCACTGCTGCCAGTGTTAAAAACATTTTCCTTAGTCCCAGTTTTGATATGGATTACTTCATAAGCAATTTTATACAGTATCTCAGTCTGATCACTCCTTATGGGTATTATATTACTGATCCCCTACTATATGCAAATATTTGAAGCACTCCACTGCTGAAATGTAGATTTTTATTTCAAATTGTAGTCTCAGACAGACTACCCGAAACTCCACTAAGGGTTACTTAGGTGTTAATGAAGAAGTAAGCTCTGAACTGGCATGCTACACAGAAAACTTGCTGTGTCTCTCCCATAGGAAAGTTACTACTAATAACTCACCAGTGTTCACTAAAATTTTACTATTAGTCAATGGTCAATCTTTACACAGTAAGAATGTCATACTGGTAAAGGGTCATTCTCCAGAACAAAATATTTCGTACTATTAACTTTATTGCAGTTATTTTTAGGAATTGGTCTAGAAATCGAAAAAGTGCACTGTACATATGAATTTTCAGGGAGATGGATGTTTAATATCGCGACAGGGCTGCAGGTCAAGCTTTTAAATGAATATATAAGTTACTAACCAGTTTGGTGCTCGAAAAGCAGTCTTCGAGCCATTCAAATAAAGGATCAAATCCCCTGGGTGCAGTTTCATGAGAAAGGCGTGGAGGCCTCTTCTCAGGAGAGCAGTGTAAGTAACAGACAGAAAATTATTAACTGTCACTGGTACACATTATATAAAACTTACTGCTCACTTACCCCGAATATATAGGTTTTTCAAATACTGGGACCTACTACATAGAAAAGGGAACATTTTTGGCTCAGAATAATAAATAACTTATCACACACACAGACAGTAATACAGTTTCTCTCGTATTCTTGTTAGAAAAAGATAATAAGATTTATGATTAAATTAGCCAAGAGCAGTTGCATAGTTTACTTCATACATGTAACTTTCAACAAACCACCCTCTCTACGAAATCTCATGGAAGAGAGCAATGGTAATGCTTAAGAGCGAGGAAGGTAATCAGCTTTTTACAGAAGTATTCACCATAAAGCCTAAAATGCTTGGTCTTCTTTTAGCTAATAACAAAAACGCATTAGCAACAATTTGTAACACCCGAGAACTTGAGAGGGGCATCAGAATACAGTCAGATTAGAAATTTAATTGGCAGTTGAGAACAATCAACACAAGGACGCAAAGGCTTGGTGGATTAGATGACAAGAATTGTTACATCACCAGTCGTGAGTACTAGTCTAATGATCATCCATGTGTATATAGGAAGCCAGTATTAGAAGTCGAAATGTGATCTACCTGAGAGACAAAGTATAAATTCATAGATAATGATGATATAGAGGAGGGTAATACACAAGAATGGGAAGATAAATATGATCTGTGTAGGAGATCATCGTTATTGCAATAATACTTCAGCAGACTATATGCAGAGGTCTGAATAGAGAACCTTCTTATTAGACTATTAAGGAAAATTTTTAAAGCATTTGACTAATTGGATGTAAGCGCCTAAACATCTCTGGAATCTTTCATGGGATTAATTTCAGAGTATATTTCCCTGGTATTAAATCAGCTCGTTGTGTCACGGCACATAAGGTTCCCTATGTATAATAGGAATTACAGCCTTATGTACCACTCTCGTGACGTAATTATCCTCCTTGGTCATGCAATCTGAGTATTGTCTATAATATTTAAGGTAATTAACATTATTTTAAGGTAATGTAAGGCTCATTATTATATCTGAAATTATCTTTGACCTAGTATGTGACTTGTAATTTCAAACGGAGTAGACTGCTAAGAAAAATACAAAATGATATGCCAAAGAAATTAAAAGAATTTAAAAGAGGTTATCTTGTTTGATGGAAGCCTCATGTACAGAGTAACTTATACTTTGAGAAGCCAAAGTTCCCAAGTTAAGGAAACTACAATTAAAATTTGGTAAATTAAGTTTACGTAAAAAAGTCTAACTTTATCTAATGAAGCGTTTTATATTATGAGGAAAAAATCTCTTTCAGAAAACACTGGAATTTCAAATTTCTTAAATACACAAATAACCTGCACATAGGAGAGAGGAGCTTACGACGACGTTTCGGTATGACTTGGACCATTTACAAAGTCACTCTATCATATAAGAGTGAGGTAACCATTATATAGAGGTGAGCGGGAAAAAGGATGGGAACAAGAGAGGGAGAAGAGGAAGTAATATTAGTGGTAGGTAGGTCGTGGAAGTTGTGTCACTAAATACTCCAAGTCAGACCGAAACGTCGTCGTAAGCTTCTCTCTCACATGTGAGAGTTATTTGTGTATTGTTCCAGTCACGATATTGAGCCTTTTTGTTCCTCAAAAAACTGAAATATCCCAGGGATTTCGTTGAGAGGATCATACTTTCAGTAAGGAAGACTTTCTACAAGACTGAACGTAAGGAAATGCCTGACAGGGAAAATGTATTGGGATTGCCATACAATGACAATTTGGTCTGCCTATGGGAGGCACTAAAGAAACTCAATATCAATCTGACTTTCAAAAACACTGGGAGAGTTAAATAGAAACTGATTAAAAACACACCAAAAGGTCCCATGCACCCTTTGCTCACTCTCACACGTTGGTCAGACACGTAAGACCATTATTGTAATGATCCACTATTGTAATGAAATCTTTTACGTCACTTAATCTGTTCTCAGTGGTTGGAAGCTTAGGGCTTGCTATTAACTATATTCTAGTAATTTTCCTCTTGGTATCTACAAATTGTGAGGCGTACTCCACCCGACCCATATGGGGTGGGGTGTTGGGGGGTGCAAGACCGGTGTGTGGTTGGCTTCCTACTTACCTCTCAGACAGTCTGGCTGGTGCTTACACACTACCACTCTCCGAAAACGTAGCCTATTCCTCCAGTTGCTGCCTTTGCAACATGGCACAGCTCTTCATAACGCAACGAGAAGTGTGAAAGTACTTGAGCTAAAGATTTCCACCCCCCTTCGCTTGTCTTGCATTGTTAAGATCGCCTGTCTGCAATGGTCTTGTATATATATATATATATATATATATATATATATATATATATATATATATATATATATATATATATATATATATATATACATATATGTATGTATATATGCAAGTAACTCGCAAAAGCAGGCGAAATATACACAAACACTGATCTCTGGCCGAAGGAGACTCGAACCTACGAACCTTGGAACAAGGTACGCAGTGCCTTACCATTCTCACCACGCTGGACCAATGCCTTGGCGTCCAGCTTCGGCTAGACGTTTGATCGAAGGCAGCCAGCTTTCAGGGAGAAGGCTTGCCTTGTTCCAAGGTACGTAGGTTCGAGTCTCCTTCAGCCAGAGATCAGTGTTTGTTTTATATATATAAATATATATATATATATATATATATATATATATATATATATATATATATATATATATATATATATATATATATATATATATATATATATATATATATATATATATATATATATATATATTTTATATATATGCAAAACAACCACTCTGAAAGAATAGAGAAATTCCAAGCGCTTTCGTGACTACTCACATTATCAAGGAACTATGAAAGTAAAGCATCCAAGGAAGCTATATAAGGGGTCCGGCCAGCACCTCACTATCAGATCCCACAACGGTTAAACACGTGACGCGCGGCGACCCAACTTGGATAGGTCCCTTGCACAACTCACCCCCAAGCTATTCTACCCAAGAAAATTTAAAAATTATTATTTGTCCAGTGTATTATTAAATTCTATCCAAATTCTATTAATTATAAATGGATCTAATTTATATAAACCAAAGGAAATATTCATATTATTGTCAAAACTGCTTTTTATGAAACAAGATTCAATTATATTCCTGTCGACCATGGACTTGCTTGATACTACTTTCTCAACTTTTTGAAAATCAATTGGATGGTTAAAATCTCTTACATGAATAAATAGAGCATTGGAATCTTGTCCATTTCTAATGCTATATTTATGTTGTTTTAATCTTAGTTCGAGATTTTTACCAGTTTGACCGTAATAAACTTTATCGCAAATTTTACAAGGAATCTTATAGACACATCCATCAGCATTTTGGGGGGAATTCTTTATCAAAAGTTTTTTCACTGTATCAAGATTTTTGAATACAACTTTAATATTAAAAGTCTTAAGAAGAGAAGGCATATCAACCAAGTTTTCATGGAAAGGGAGAACCAACATATTTTTAGTTGAATAAGGCTGGTTGTCCCTTTTTGGATTATAAAAAGTGTTTCTAGCAACTTTAAAAGATTTATCAATTACATTTCTTGGGTATTTTAAATCATTACCTATTTCATAAATTTTGGATATTTCCTCATCTATGAACTCAGGATTACAAATTCGTAAAGCTCTCAAAAACATTGATGAGAAAACAGACAGTTTGACTCTATCTTGATGCGAGGAATAATAGTGGACATAGGAACAGTTATTTGTAGGTTTTCTGTAAATTTTAAATTTGAATTCATTATTACCCTTAATAATTAAAACATCTAGAAAAGACAATGAGTTATTTCCTTCAAACTCAACAGTAAAGTTTATAGAATGGGCTAAGCTATTTAATTTTCCAAGGAAATGGTGTATATCTACATTTATGGGCATAAGACACAAAATATCATCAACATATCTGAACCATTTAGCTCTATTAGGGAGGAATGTGTTAAGCAACCTTCTTTCAAAAAATTCCATGTATAGGTTACTAAGAACAGGTGAAAGAGGATTTCCCATTGCCATACCAAACTTCTGAGTGTAAAACTTATCATTAAATATAAATTTTGCATCAACAATGCAAAGTTTAATAAGTTTAATGATAGTAGGAACTGGCAATGGTAAATCATAGTTAACGAGTTCTTCAGATAAGAAACTTAATAAATCATCAACAGGAACTTTCGTAAACAAGGAAGTAACATCAAAACTAACCATGTTAAAATCATTTAAGTCAGTCAAGGAGCTTAATATATCAACCAAGTCAATGTTGTTTTTAACATTAAAGTTAGAAATTTTGCCAACAATAGGGCTCAAAATATCAACAAGCCATTTGGATAATTTATATGAAACTGACCCTATGGAGCTAATAATTGGTCTGACTGGATTCCCTGGTTTGTGTGTTTTTATTAGTCCATACATGTAAGGTAAAGATGGATTAGTGGAAGTAAATTGTTTGACTAATTCATCTTTGCCTTTCAGTAGAAGTTTTATTGTTTTACTGAAATTGCTGTTAACGGTTTCTAGGGGATTTTTCCTAAGTTTAGAATAGGTTTCAGTATCATCTAAGAGATTATTCATTTTTCTTTGGTAATCATTTTCTTTCATAATTACTATTGCATTTATTTTGTCTGCTTTAGTAAGGCGCAAATTTTTATTGTTATTAAGTGTATCATAAGACTTAAAGAATCTTTGAGGGCAATTGGGAATGTTTGGTTTTAACATAGAGCTATATACCATTCCTTTACTAATATTAATTTCATCAGAGGATAAATCAGAAAATTTTTCAAAGTTACAAAAGGCTTTTGCAATTTCAACATTATTAAGTTTTTTGAAGTTGCAAAACTTAGGCCAAAACCTAGAGCAGCAGTTGTATGTTTGTCTAAAATTTCATCTCATAAGTTAATTACAAAATTGTTATTAGCATGCTTTGTCCAATCACTATTTTCAATTAAAATGTCTAATTTTCTTTGTAGTTTGCTCTTCAGTTCATTACAAATTCTTCTGAGTTTATTATAGCAATGATCCAACATACTGTGTTTCCATTCTGATGGAATGGCCTGATTAAAAGAGTATTTTTTGTTTCTCAAAATTTTGAATGCTTCCTTCTCCTGTATTTTAGTTATTTCAATATGTTTCTGAAGAATAATTCTCATAAAATCATCAAAAGGACGATCTCTCATGTCAAGGAGTCTATTGGGTAAAAGAGACTTGGGCAGAACTTGTTCATTTAAACAATTTTTAAAAAAATTAAGTCGAATTTTTAACTTGTGGGACTTGATCAGTGCAGAAGAAAACTGTGAAACAAAAGATATATGATTAGGAAAGCTTATCGAGAACATTCTGAAGAGTCGTGTGGTATCCATTAATGCAATAAGATCACAGTAAACAGGTGATTTCAAAATATGCAAAACAACCACTCTGAAAGAATAGAGAAATTCCAAGCGCTTTCGTGACTACTCACATTATCAAGGAACTATGAAAGTAAAGCATCCAAGGAAGCTATATAAGGGGTTCGGCCAGCACCTCACTATCAGATCCCACAACGGTTAAACACGTGACGCGCGGCGACCCAACTTGGATAGGTCCCTCGCACAACTCACCCCCAGGCTATTCTACCCAAGAAAATTTAAAAATTATTATTTGTCCAGTGTATTATTAAATTCTTCCCAAATTCTATTAATTATAAATGGATCTAATTTATATAAACTAAAGGAGATATTCATATTATTGTCAAAACTGCTTTTTATAAAACAAGATTCAATTATATTCCTGTCGACCATGGACTTGCTTGATGCTACTTTCTCAACTTTTTCAACTAATCCATCTTTACCTTACATGTATGGACTAATAAAAACACACAAACCAGGGAATCCAGTCAGACCAATTATTAGCTCCATAGGGTCAGTTTCATATAAATTATCCAAATGGCTTGTTGATATTTTGTGCCCTATTATTGGCAAAATTTCTAACTTTAATGTTAAAAACAACATAGACTTGGTTGATAAATTAAGCTCCTTGACTGACTTAAATGATTTTAACATGGTTAGTTTTGATGTTACTTCCTTGTTTACGAAAGTTCCTGTTGATGATTTATTAAGTTTCTTATCTGAAGAACTCGTTAACTATGATTTACCATTGCCAGTTCCTACTATCATTAAACTTATTAAACTTTGCATTGTTGATGCAAAATTTGTATTTAATGATAAGTTTTACACTCAGAAGTTTGGTATGGCAATGGGAAATCCTCTTTCACCTGTTCTTAGTAACCTATACATGGAATTTTTTGAAACAAGGTTGCTTAACACAATCCTCCCTAATAGAGCTAAATGGTTCAGATATGTTGATGATATTTTGTGTCTTATGCCCAAAAATGTAGATATACACCATTTCCTTGGAAAATTAAATAGCTTAGCCCATTCTATAAACTTTACTGTTGAGTTTGAAGAAAATAACTCATTGCCTTTTCTAGATGTTTTAATTATTAAGGGTAATAATGAATTCAAATTTAAAATTTACAGAAAACCTACAAATAACTGTTCCTATGTCCACTATTATTCCTCGCATCAAGATAGAGTCAAACTGTCTGTTTTCTCATCAATGTTTTTGAGAGCTTTACGAATTTGTAGTCCTGAGTTCATAGATGAGGAAATATCCAAAATTTATGAAATAGGTAATGATTTAAAATACCCAAGAAATGTAATTGATAAATCTTTTAAAGTTGCTAGAAACACTTTTTATAATCCAAAAAGGGACAACCAGCCTTATTCAACTAAAAATATGTTGGTTCTCCCTTACCATGAAAACTTGGTTGATATGCCTTCTCTTCTTAAGACTTTTAATATTAAAGTTGTATTCAAAAATCTTGATACAGTAAAAAAACTTTTGATAAAGAATTCCCCCCAAAATGCTGATGGATGTGTCTATAAGATTCCTTGTAAAATTTGCGATAAAGTTTATTACGGTCAAACTGGTAAAAATCTCGAACTAAGATTAAAACAACATAAATATAGCATTAGAACTGGACAAGATTCCAATGCTCTATTTATTCATGTAAGAGATTTTAACCATCCAATTGATTTTCAAAAAGTTGAGAAAGTAGTATCAAGCAAGTCCATGGTCGACAGGAATATAATTGAATCTTGTTTCATAAAAAGCAGTTTTGACAATAATATGAATATTTCCTTTGGTTTAT
Organism: Cherax quadricarinatus; assembly: GCF_038502225.1. Taxonomy (NCBI): domain Eukaryota; kingdom Metazoa; phylum Arthropoda; class Malacostraca; order Decapoda; family Parastacidae; genus Cherax; species Cherax quadricarinatus. The sequence continues at coordinate 4,810,328 of NC_091361.1, read as the reverse complement.
ATAAATTAGATCCATTTATAATTAATAGAATTTGGGAAGAATTTAATAATACACTGGACAAATAATAATTTTTAAATTTTCTTGGGTAGAATAGCTTGTGGGTGAGTTGTGCAAGGGACCTATCCAAGTTGGGTCGCCGCGCGTCACGTGTTTAACCGTTGTGGGATCTGACAGTGAGGTGCTGGCCGGACCCCTTATATAGCTTCCTTGGATGCTTTACTTTCATAGTTCCTTGATAATGTGAGTAGTCACGAAAGCGCTTGGAATTTCTCTATTCTTTCATAGTGGTTGTTTTGCATATTTTGAAATATATATGTGATCTTATTGCATATATATATATATATATATATATATATATGAATATATACATATATATATATATATATATATATATATATATATATATATATATATATATATATATATATATATATATATATATATATATATATATATATATATATATATATATATATATATATATATATATATATATATATATATATATATATATATATATATATATATATATATATATATATATATATATATGTGTGTGTGTGTGTGTGTGTGTATATATATATATATATGTGTGTGTATATATATATATAGTGTGTGTATATATATAATATATATATATATATATAATATATATATATATATATATATATATATATATATATATATATATATATATATATATATATATATATATATATATATATGTGTGTGTGTATATATATATATATATATATATATATATATATATATATATATATATATATATATATATATATATATATATATATATATATATATATATATATATGTATATATATATATATATATATATATATATATATATATATATATATATATATATATATATATATATATATATATATATATATATATATATATATATATATGGTGCCATGCGCTGGCATGGCAAGACGTGTGGCGGGCTAGCTGCGGGATTTTCAATTATAACTCCGGATCAACGAGGCTGACCAGGTTAAGACTCAACAGGACTTATTGTGAATATTCTGGGAAGATTCCAGTGAAGCGAGAAGACATTTCAGTGCACCATTTCAAGGTAAATTGTGGAAGTGTTGTGCAGTTTGTAAATGTTGGTGAGTGGTGGTAGTGAGGAAGACGGCCAGTGGAGGGGTGGGGGAGTACAAGGCCTACACTGTGTATGAGTACCGGCCAAGATTATCGTACATATAAACCTCGAAAAGCTCTTATAAAAACATGTATATCCAGCACCATGCACCATGCTTCCAGTTAACTTGGAAATGATTGTGTCGATGCATGGACTATTTAGAGGCATATGTTATGGAAAAACAATGTGAAATTAATGTTAACGAGGGAGTGACCAGTCAGTGCATCCACCCCCACGTCACGGGGGTGGGTGGAAGAGGCGGGATGTGTAACTGGATGTGTAACTAGATGGTGAGTGAACACATTGGTTCAGCAGTGCCCATACCCACATTGTTCATAGTGTACATGGGAAACAAATAAAGTTATGTGTATTGTAAGACAGTGTGAACAATATATAGTGCGCAAGTCCATGTGTATTGTACTTCCCGAGATAACCCCACTCAACAACCTGCGCCTCCCCCACCTAATTCCCAGGGGAAGTTTTCCCCTTCCCCTCCCAGCCCCTCAAACTCCACCAGGCCACCACGGTCAAGTTCACTACCTTCCACGCACCATACCCACCCAGCATGTCATATTCCACTCCTATTGTCTAGTCTAGCAGATGGATGCCAACCAGGAGGAAGCAAGCAGCCAGGGAAATGGCACGGTTGGCAATACTAGGAGAGGCAAGTGTCGGTCATGCTTACAGCTTCGTTGTCTCAACTCGAATGGTTTCCTCCGCAAACACGGTAGTTGCCCTGGTTCAGGATGTCCTCCTGTGGAAAGTGATGATCCAGAGCCACCTCAGGCACCTGAACCCTCTCCAACAGATTTCATCTCATCAGACAATCTCTTGGAAGCAATTAAAGCAACAGGTACCAGGACACTCACACATATTCCCAAAGCAGCCCGTCCACACGCAGCTGGGAAACTTACAGACCTCCTGAAAAAAGTAAACGATGGTTCCACTATCTTAAATGCTCCACCAACCATCAAGGCATGGCACAACTTGCTACTTTTTGGCAATGTCTGCTTAGCTGTGCCGGAAAGAAGGGGAAAGAGGCTAGCCTCAATGATAATTAAATCCTTAAGAGATTTTCCTAGAGTTGATAACCTCATTCGCCTTCCCCGTCAACACAAAAAAGGGAGAGGCAGAACCCCCACTCACTCTACTGACAGTGAAAAAGTCAGAGTCCAGGTGAGCAAGAAAATTGAAGAGGGCAACACAGTGGGGGCAATAAGAATTATTACCAGTGAAGATACAGTTGCTCCCAGGGATGCTGACACGGCTGAAGCACTTAGAGGAAAGCACCCTGCCAGGGAAACCAGTGGCACCAACAGTTCCAACACCTCTGTCCCCACTATGGAACCATTGATAGTGGAAGACTCAGACATTTACAAAGCAATAATGTCGTTCCCATCTGGCTCTGCTGGGGGTTACACTGGAATAAGGCCACAGCATTTAAAGGAAATGGTTAATCCAGTTATTGGGGAAATTGCAGAGACACTGCTTTCAGAGATCACAAGGTTCGTCAACAATTCCTTGGCTGGTCTGATCCCTGATGAAATTAGACCTTTCTTTTTTGGTGCAACACTTTGTGCACTTAAAAAGAAGGATGGAGGAATTCGGCCAATTGCAGTAGGCAACACCTTACGCCGCCTCGTATCCAAAGCTGCTGTCCGAAGTATTCGTGCACAGGCAGCCATGATGCTTCAACCAAACCAGCTTGGCTTTGGGGTCTCTCAAGGAAGTGAAGCAGCGGTTCATGCAACAAGGGCGTATATCAACAACCTGCCTGAGGACAATGCAGTGGTAAAATTAGATTTCAAGAATGCGTTCAATCTCCTGAAAAGAGACGTGGTATTAGCAGCAGTACAAGAACATTTCCCTGGTCTCTTCCCTTTTGTTTCAGCTGGGTATAGCAAGGAATCAATGCTTCTCTTTGGAGAGCATGAAATTACATCATCGGAGGGTGTCCAACAAGGAGATCCTCTTGCACCATTTCTCTTCTGTATAGCAGTTAGGGAAATCACAGTCAGACTGACCAGCGAGCTAAACATCTGGTTCCTAGATGATGGCACACTAGCAGGTACAAAAGAGTCCCTCCTACATGACCTTACACAGGTAATGACACGGGGACAGGAAATGGGTCTCATCCTGAATCCATCCAAATGTGAAATCATCTCAGTCAGTCAACAAGTGATAAATGCAGTGAGATCAAAACTACCAGGAGCAGCAGTCATTGCCCCCACAAATAGTGTCTTGCTAGGAGCACCTCTGGGAAGCAATGCCATTGACACAATTCTCAGGAAGAAATTGGAAGAGTTAAGGAGAATGGAACAACGAATAGGCAATCTGGACACCCACGATGCCTTGTACCTTCTCACAAAGTGCTTGAGTCTGCCCAGGTTGACATATTTCCTAAGATGTGCACCTTCATATGATAACCCTATACTGCACGAATATGACAGTATTCTGAGGCAGATTTTTACGAAAGTACTTAACCTTACTCTAGAAGACGGGCAGTGGAACCAAGCTACACTTCCAGTCAGACTAGGAGGCATTGGTGTCCGCAAGTCATCACAGATTGCGTTACCTGCTTTTCTGTCCTCGTGTATTGCATCCAGAGAGCTTGTAGCAGCGATTCTCCCTGAACATCTTAGGGACAAGATAGGAGTCCAGGACCAAAAATTCATTGACGGAGCAATGATCTGGGATAATCTAACGGGCTCTGGAGCCAGACCTGCTCCCCCCAACAACTACAAACAATCGCACTGGGATGGTCCAATAGTGGAAAATATTGCCTCAACAATGCTTCAGAGTGTGTCAGGGAAGGATAGAGCCCGCCTCCTGGCAGTGAGAGCCCCTCATGCTGGGGACTTTCTGTTGGCTGTTCCCAACTCCAGCCTTGGCACACGTCTCGACCCACAGACCATCCGCATCGGTGTTGCCCTTCGACTTGCCGCCCCTATTCTCGCCGAACACAGGTGTATTTGTGGCAGTGAAGCAGCAGACCGATTCGGGTACCATGGTCTTGTGTGCCGTAAATCCGAGGGAAAGATTGCAAGACATGAGGAGGTTAATAACATTATCAAGAGGAGCCTCACAACAGCTGGATGCCCAGCAGTAAGGGAGCCACCCCAACTATGCAGATCTGATGGCAGCCAGAAGCGTCCAGATGGTATCACCCTTCAAGCCTGGACAGATGGGAAGCAGGTGGTGTGGGACTATACATGTGCATCTACCTTGGCTGATACCTATCTCCAATACACCAGGGAGGAAGGAGGGGCAGCTGCCAGCTTCAGGGAGTCCCAAAAGTCTAGAAAATATGGAGAACTTGCCCATCATTATATGTTTGTTCCCATAGGCTCAGAGACCCTTGGCTCATGGGGAAAGAGTGCATCTAAATTCCTTAAGGAGCTGGGAAAAAGACTCATCAGGGTAACTAGGGATCCCAGGGCAGCTAGTTTTCTGTTCCAGCGGCTCAGTGCGGCTGTTCAAAGGGGTAATGCCTGCTGTATTTTGGGCACACGCCCCAGCTCTGAGGAGCTGGATGAGATTTTCGCCTTATAATCGGTGATACACACGTAACAACATGTACCGTATATGCCACCTTTATATCAACAATGTATCTCTTAAATCTTCTGTACCATATTATGTAATAAAATATTCCTATTAGTAAAAAAAAAATAAATATGAAAAGATGGGGTGGTAGGGGAAGTGGAATATTCAAACGGCTTCAGGAAGAAATCCAAATATTTTTCCTTGAAGCCTTTTTATCCACTTCTCCGAGGCTATGGGTCCCACAATTATATTTTTTTTTTTTATTATCACACTGGCCGATTCCCACCAAGGCAGGGTGGCCCAAAAAAGAAAAATTTTCACCATCATTCACTCCATCACTGTCTTGCCAGAAGGGTGCTTTACACTGCAGTTTTTAAACTGCAACATTAACACCCCTCCTTCAGAGTGCAGACACTGTACTTCCCATCTCCAGGACTCAAGTCCAGCCTGCCGGTTTCCCTGAACCCCTTCATAAATGTTACTTTGCTCACACTCCAACAGCACGTCAAGTATTAAAAACCATTTGTCTCCATTCACTCCTATCAAACACGCTCACGCATGCCTGCTGAAAGTCCAAGCCCCTCGCACACAATACCTCCTTTACCCCCTCCCTCCAACCTTTCCTAGGCCGACCCCTACCCCGCCTTCCTTCCACTACAGACTGATACACTCTTGAAGTCACTCTGTTTCGCTCCATTCTCTCTACATGTCCGAACCACCTCAACAACTCTTCCTCAGCCCTCTGAACAACAGTTTTGGTAATCCCGCACCTCCTCCTAACTTGCAAACTACGAATTCTCTGCATTATATTCACACCACACATTGTCCTCAGACATGACATCTCCACTGCCTCCAGCCTTCTCCTCGCTGCAACATTCATCACCCATGCTTCACACCCATATAAGAGCGTTGGTAAAACTATACTCTCATACATTCCCCTCTTTGCCTCCAAGGACAAAGTTCTTTGTCTCCACAGACTCCTAAGTGCACCACTCACTCAGTTCTATGATTCACCTCATGTTTCATAGACCCATCCGCTGACACGTCCACTCCCAAACATCTGAATACATTCACCTCCTCCATACTCTCTCCCTCCAATCTGATATCCAATCTTTCATCACCTAATCTTTTTGTTATCCTCATAACCTTACTCTTTCCTGTATTCACTTTTAATTTTCTTCTTTTGCACACCCTACCAAATTCATCCACCAATCTCTGCTACTTCTCTTCAGAATCTCCCAAGAGCACAGTGTCATCAGCAAAGAGTAACTGTGACATCTCCCACTTTATGTGTGATTCTTTATCTTTTAACTCCACGCCTCTTGCCAAGACCCTCGCATTTGCTTCTCTTACAACCCCATCTATAAATATATTAAACAACCACGGTGACATCACACATCCTTGTCTAAGGCCTACTTTTACTTGGAAATAATTTCCCTCTATCCTCGTAAAAACTCTTCACTGCTTTCAGTAACCTACCTCCTATGCCATACACCTGCAACATCTGCCACATTGCCCCCCTATCCACCCTATCATACGCCTTTTCCCAATCCATAAATGCCACAATGACCTCTTTAGCCTTATCTAAATACTGTTCACTTATATGTTTCACTGTAAACACCTGGTCCACACACCCCCTACCTTTCCTAAAGCCTCCTTGTTCATCTGCTATCCTATTCTCCGTCTTACTCTTAATTCTTTCAATAATAACTCTACCATACACTTTACCAGGTATACTCAACAGACTTATCCCCCTATAATTTTTGCACTCTCTTTTGTCCCCTTTGCCTTTATACAAAGGAACTATGCATGCTCTCTGCCAATCCCTAGGTACCTTACCCTCTTCCATACATTTATTAAATAATTGCACCAACCACTCCAAAACTATATCCCCACCTGCTTTTAATATTTCTATCTTTATCCCATCAATCCCGGCTGCCTTACCCCCTTTCATTTCATCTACTGCCTCACGAACTTCCCCCACACTCACAACTGGCTCTTCCTCACTCCTACAAGATGTTGTTCCTCCTTGCCCTATACACGAAATCACAGCTTCCCTATCTTCTTCAACATTTAACAATTCCCAAAATATTCCCTCCATCTTCCCAATACCTCTAACTCTCCATTTAATAACTCTCCTCTCCTATTTTTAACTGACAAATCCATTTGTTCTCTAGGCTTCCTTAACTTGTTAATCTCACTCCAAAACTTTTTCTTATTTTCAACAAAATTTGTTGATAACATCTCACCCACTCTCTCATTTGCTCTCTTTTTACATTGCTTCACCACTCTCTTAACCTCTCTCTTTTTCTCCATATACTCTTCCCTCCTTGCATCACTTCTACTTTGTAAAAACTTCTCATATGTTAACTTTTTCTTCCTTACTGCTCTCTTTACATCATCATTCCACCAATCGCTCCTCTTCCTGTAACCACAAACTTCTGCTGAACACTCTAACACTACATTTTTAAACCTACCCCATACCTCTTGGACCCCATTGCCTATGCTCTCATTAGCCCATCTATCCTCCAATAGCTGTTTATATATATATATATATATATATATATATATATATATATATATATATATATATATATATATATATATATATATATATATATATATATATATATATATATATATATATATATATATATATATATATATATATATATATATATATATATATATATATATATATATATATATATATATATATATATATATACTATATATATATATATATATATATATATATATATATATATATATATATATATATATATATATATATATATTATATATGTCGTGCCGAATATGTAAAACTGGTCAATTAGGAAGAACTCATTTAAAATTAAGTCCTTTCTTAAATTTTCTCTTATACGTTTAAAGATATATTTTTTTTCATTAATGTTAATGTAAAAATATTTAATTTTGCACCAAAAGAACCTTAGAAAACTTACCTAACCTTATTATAAGAAGAACAATTTATTTTAGCCTAACTCAACTAAATATATTTTAGATTTGTTTACAATAATTTAATACTAAACAAACACAGTGAAATATATTTTTTTCGTTAGGTTCAGAAAGATTTTGGTGAAATTATTGCATACACAAATTTGCACTTGTCCTATATGGCAAGATGAGCGTTGCTATGTAAGCCAAGATCGCAAGTTTTGCCTATTCGGCACGACATATATATATATATATATATATGTATATATATATGTCGTGCCGAATATGTAAAACTGGTCAATTAGCAAGAACTCATTTAAAATTAAGTCCTTTCTAAAATTTTCTCTTATACGTTTAAAGATATATTTTTTTCATTAATGTTGATGTAAAAATTTATAATTTTGCACCAAAAGAATCTTAGAAAACTTACGTAACCTTATTATAACAAGCGCAATTTATTTTAGCCTAACCCAACTAAATATATTTTAGATTTGTTTAGAGTAATTTAATACTAAACAAACACAGTGAAATGTATTTTTTTCGTTAGGTTCAGAATGATTTTGGCGAAATTATTGCATACACAAATTTTCACTTGTCCTATATGGCAAGATGAGCGTTGCTATTTAAGCCAAGATCGCAAGTTCTGCCTATTCGGCACGACATATATATATATATATATATATATATATATATATATATATATATATATATATATATATATATATATATATATATATATATATGTGTGTGTGTGTGTGTGTGTGTGTGTGTGTGTGTGTGTGTGTATGTGTACTCACCTAGTTGAGGTTGCAGGGGTCGAGTCCGAGCTCCTGGCCCCGCCTCTTCACTGATCGCTACTAGGTCACTCTCCCTGAACCGTGAGCTTTATTACACCTCTGCTTAAAGCTATGTATGGATCCTTCCTCCACTACATGGCTGGGTGTGTGTGTGTGTGTGTGTGTGTGTGCGCGCGCGCGCGTGTGTGTGTGTGTGTGTGTGTGTGTGTGTGTGTGTGTGTGTGTGTGTGTGTGTGTGTGTGTGACTTCTCATATTATCAAGGAACTGTAATAATGCGAGAAGTCACGGCAGTGCTTGGAATTTCGCTAATCTTTCACAGTGGTAGTTTTGCATATTTTGATATCACCTGTTTAGTAGGTTAGTAGACAGCATTCTTTCGGGGAGGTACTACCCTCCTACCAAGTTAGTGTATAAAGGAAGCCTGTTTTTGTTTCACATGATGGTAGGATTGGTGGTGCCTTTTTTCCATGTATTTGTTACTACAAACAGGTGAAAGAGGATTTCCTATTGTCATACCAAACTTCTGAGTGTAAAACTAATAATTAAATACAAATTTTGTATCAACAATGCAATGTTTAAAAAGTTTAATGATAGTAGGAACTGGCAATGGTAAATCGTAAGTCATTGATGTAAAATTTGAATTTATTGACAAGTTTCATACTCTGAAGCTTGGTATGGCAGTGGGAAACCCTCTTTCTCCTGTTCTTAGTAACCTATACATAGGATTTTTTGGAACAAGACTACTTAACAAAATCCTCCCTAATAGAACTAAATGGTTCAGATATGTTGATGATATCTTGTGTCTTATGTCTAAGAATGTAGATATATACCATTTCCTTGTTAAATTAAATAGCTTAGCCCATTCTATAAACTTTAATGTTGAGTTAGAAGAAAATAACTCATTGCTTTTCCTAGATGTTTTAATTATTAGAAGTAATAATGACTTCAAATTGAAAATTTATAGAAAACCTTCAAATAACTGTTCCTATGTACACTATTATTGTTCACATCAAGATGCAGTTAAACTGCCGGTTTACTCACCAATGTTTTCGAGAGCTTTGCGTATTTGTAGTCCAGAGTTCATAAATAAAGAAATATCCAAAATTTATGAAATAGTTAATGATCTGAAATACCCAAGAAATGTAATTAATAAATCTTTTAAAATTGCTAGAAATACTTTGAGAATCCAAAAAAGGACAGCCAACATTATTCGACTAAAAATATGTTTGTTCTCCCTTACCATGAAAACTTGGTTGATATGCCTTCTCTTCTTAAGACTTTTAATGTCAGAGTTACATTTAAAAATCTTGATACAGCAAAAAAAAAAAAAAACTTTTGTTGAAGAATTCCCCTCAAAATGCTGACGAATGTGTACTCTCCTAATTGTGCTCACCTAATTGTAATTACAGGAGTCGATACTCAGCTCCTGGCCTCGCCTCTTCACTGATCGCTACTAGGTCCTCACTCTCTTTACTTCCTGAACTTCGTCATACCTCGTCTTAAAGCTATGTATGGTTCCTGCCTCCACTACATCACTTGCTAGGCTTTTCCACTTCCAGACGACTATGTGACTGAAGAAGTACTTTACAACATCTCTGTGAGTCCTCTGAGTCTTCAGCATCCAATTGTGGCCCCATGTTTCTGTGTCCCCTCTCTGGAACATCCTGTCTCTGTCCACATTGTCTATTCCACACATTATTTTGCATGCTTTCATGTCTTCCCTTACCTTCCTGTCCTCCAGTGTCGTCAGTCCGATTCCCCTCAACCTTTCTTCTTAGGACATTCCCCTGAGCTCCAGAACTAGCCTTGTTGCAAACCTTTGTACTTTCTCTAATTTCTTGACGTGCTTGACCAGGTGTGGGTTCCAGACTGATGCTGCATACTCTAGTATGGGCCTGACGTACACAGTCTACAGTGTCTTGAACGATTCCTTACTAATGTATCGGAACGCTATTCACAGGTTTGGCAGGCGCCCATGTGCTGCAGCAGTTATCTGATTGATGTGTGCCTCTGGAGACGTGTTCGGTGTTATGGTCACCCCAAGATCTTTTTTCTGAGTTAGGTTTGCAGCCTTTGGCCACCTAGCCTATACTCTGTCTGCGGTCTATTTTGCCCTTCCCCAATCTTCATGGCTTTTCATTTGGCAGGGTTTAATTCGAGGAGCCAGTAGCTGGACCACGTGTCCAGCCTGTCCAGGTCTCTTTGAAGTCCTCCCTGGTCCTTATCCGATTTAATCCTTCTCATTAGCTTCACATCATCTACAAACAGGGACACTTCAGAGTCTATCCCTTCCATCATGTCATTCACTATATCAAAAATAGCACTGGTCTTAGGACTGACCCCTGTGGGACCCCGCTCGTCACAGGCGCCCACTGTGATACCTCATCACATACCATGACTCGTTGTTGCCTCCCTGTCAGATATTCTCTGATCCATTGCAGTGCCCTTCCTGTTATACACGCCTGATCCTCCAGCTTCTGCACTAATCAACCCACCCCTGTCTCTTGTGTCTTACTTCTGTTACCTTGTCATAAAACTCCAGAAGGTTTGTGGCAGAGGATTTGCCTTCCATGAATCCATGCTGGTTGTTGTTTATAATCATGTTTCGCTCCAGGTGCTCCACCACTCTCCTCCTGATAATCTTCAGCATGACTTTGCATACTATACATGTCACAGACACTGGTCTGTAGTTTAGTGCCTCGTTTCTGTCTCCTTTCTTAAAAATAGGGACTACATTTGCCGGCTTCCATACTTCAGGTAGTTGTCCAGTTTCAAGGGATGTATTGAAGATTGTGGTTAGTGGCATGCACAGTGCCTCTCCTCCTTCTCTAAGGACCCACGGGGAGATGTTGTCCGGACCCCTCGCCTTTGAGGTATCGAGGTCACTTAGCAGCTTCTTCACCCCCTCCTCTGTTGTTTGTATGTCATCCAGCAACTGTTGGTATATTCTCTGTTGGTGTTCCCCTCTGTGCTGTCTTCTCAGCGTTTTTAAGATTCCTTGTAAAGTTTGCGATAAAGTTTATTACGGTCAAACTGGTCTAGATCTAAGATTCAAACAACATGAATATAGGATTAGAACTGGACAAGATTTTAATGCTCTGTTTATTCATGTGAGAGATTTTAAACCATCCAATTGATTTTCAAAAGGCTGAGATAGTTTCATCAAGCAAGTCTATGGTCGACACGAATATAATTGAATCATAAGAACATAAGAATGGAGAAACACTGCAGAAGGCCTACTGGCCCATACAAGGCAGGTTTTTATCAAAAAAGACCCGTACCCAAAGCTATCCAAAATATCCTCCCATACCCAATGACACCAATCAAACCCAGCCCCTCCCACTCATATATTTGTCCAATCTCTTTTTAAAGCCACCCAAGGTCCTAGCCTCGATCACCCTACTCGGAAGATTGTTCCACGCATCCACAACTTTGTTCGAAAACCAGTACTTACCTATGTCCTTTCTAAATCTAAATTTATCCAACTTAAATCCATTATTTCTAGTTCTTACCTGGTTCGACACCCTCAGTACTTTATTAATATCACCTTTGTTTATGCCCGTCATCCACTTATACACTTCAGTGATATCTCCCCTCATTCTACGTCTCTTCAGAGAGTGGAGATTCGAGGCTCTAAATCTATCTTTATACGGGAGATTCTTTATACAGCAAATCATTTTAGTCATTTTTCTCTGTATGTTCTCCAATAAGTCTATATCCATCGTGTAGTAAAGAGACCAAATCTGAGCGGCATAATCTAAATGAGGCCTCACTAGTGATGTATAGAGCTGTAATATAACATTTGAACTTCTGTTACTTATACTTCTTGAAATAAATCCCAGTAATCTGTTAACCTTGTGAACACTTAGGCACTGCTGTCTTGGCTTTACATTTCTGCTAACCATGACTACAAAGTCTTTTTCACATTCTGTATGATCAAGTTTTACTTCACCTAGTATATAACTTAAAAGGCTTATTTTAATTACCAAGGACTAGTACCTTACATTTATCCACATTGAACTTCATCTACCATTTTTAGACCAAGACATTAATTTGTCCAAATCCTCCTGGAGTTCATTGCTATTCTCCTCAGAATGAATCATAAGGCCTCTCTTTGTATCATCAGCAAATTTGCTCATGTCACTTGTAATTCCTTCATCAAGGTCATTAATGTAAATTACGAACAACAGAGGGCCTTAAACTGATCTTTGTGGAATGCAGCTAGTGACTAATCCCCATTCAGATTTGACCCCATTAATGGAAACTCTCTGCTTTCTGTTGGTAAGCCATGCCTCTATCCATGCTAGAACTTTCCTTCCTATACCATGAGCTGCCACTTTTCTTAAGAGTCTCTTGTGAGGTACTCTGTCGAAGGTTTTACTAAAATCCAAATAAACAATATCATATCCTTTATCACTGTCTACTGCCTCAAATGCTCTAATGATGAACGTCAGTAAATCTGTCAGGCAGGAACGACCTCTCGTGAATCCATGCTGAGATTCATTTATCAAGTTATGCTCTTCAAGGTGACTTCTAATAATATCAGCTAAAATTGATTCTAATAATTTGCCCACTATAGACGTCAGGCTTATTGGACGGTAATTTGAAGGAATGGACTTATCCCCTGATTTGAATATAGGAACCACATTAGTCATCTTCCACATCTCAGGCACAACACCAACAGGGATGAATGCATTAAACACACTCATTAATGGCTGACTAAGTTTCATCTTCCATTCTTTAAGTACCTTGGAAAACAACTCGTCGGGTCGTGGGGACTTATTTTGCTTCAGTTTGTCTATCTGTTTGATAACCATGTCCCTCGTGACAGTAATATTAGTTAATTTGAATTCATCACGAACTGAATAATTTTTAATTTCTGGAATCTCATTTTTGTCTTCCTGTGTAAAAACTGACAAAAATTAGTCATTAAATAGGGAACACATTTCCAGTTCGTTATCCGTCAGCTGTCCGTTCCCACTTATCACAGGTCATACTTTTTTCTTCTCCTTCGTCCTATACACTTGAAAGAACCCCGTTGGATTAGTCTTTGACTCATTAGCAACTCTAATTTCATAGTCACGTTTAGCCTTTCTAATCCCCTTTTTTACTTCTCTTTTAAGCTGAACATATTGGTCAGTAAGGTTAACCTCTCCTCTTTTGATGCGCCTGTAAATTCCCCTTTTCTCCCCTAATAGATTCTTTAGCCTCCTGTTAACCCATTTGGGATCGTTATTATTAGACCTAATTTGTCTCTGGGAATGTATATACTCTGTGAACATTGTACATTATTAAGAAAAAATCATAAACACAGATTCCTTGGTAATCGTATGACAATCGTCAACAAAATTATTAGCTAGATTACCCCAGTCGAGATTAGACAGTTGTTCCCTAAGTCCACTAAAATCGGCAGAACGAAAATCGGGGACTTTTAGCGTATTATCGTTATTCTTGTATTCCCAGTTAGTGCTAAAAGTTATGGATTTTGTGATCACTTGCGCCAAGCTCTACAGCAATCTCCAGATTATTTACGAGTATTTACTTATTTGACAAGACTAGGCTGAGCACATTATTACCCCTGGTAGGCTCTGTTACACACTGCATCAGAAAACAGTCCTGAGCCACTTCCATAAAGTCACGGGACTACAGATTACCGGTCAAAGAAGTCCAGTAAATTTGACTGCAGTTAAAATCCCCTACTATCACTACGTTATTTTGTCTAGAAGCCTTAACAATTTCGTCCCAAAGAAGTCTCCCTCTATCGTGATCCAAGCCTGGAGGTCGGTATATTACACCTAGAATTAGTTTTTCTTGACCTACAAACTCTACCCAAGCAAATTCTGTTACTAGTCCATCTATTTTTATACCTGTTTTTATGCAACAATTTATATTTTGTCGTACATATGATGCAACTCCTCCTCCTTCCCATTATATCTATCGACATGAAACAACTTAAACCCTTGAATATTAAACTTTGCAATCATATCCCGACTCCTTAAATCATACCATGTTTCAGTTAATGCAATGGCAACAAAGTTCCCAGCACACGCTATGAAACGTAATTCATTAATCTTATTTCTTGCACTTCGACTGTTAGCATACAATACAGTCATATGTTTTTTCTTCTGCACATACTTCCTATTCACCTTTGCTTTTATATAATTTTTGTAATTATCATTACCCAGCGTTAGTTCATGACTGTTATTATTAAGTTTCATAATATCAAAGCCTAAGTCAATGTATCCATACTCATTATTTTTTCAATTCTAAATCCATTCCTCTAACTAATCCTAGTTTAAAGTCTTAATAGCACCCTCAGCTGAACTGGCAAAAGATCCCACACCTGCTCTGGATAAGTGAGCCCCATACCTGGCATACATGTCATTTCGGCCATAGAAGTGGTCCCAGTTGTCAATGAATGGTACCGCATTATCCTTACAGTGTTTGTCCAGCCAACAATTAATACCTATTGCCCAGGACAACCATTCATTTCTAACACCCCTTCTTGGCAATGTGCCACATATAACAGGGTAGCCCCCTTCATCCTAATTATGTCTATTGCTGTCCTGTACCTTCTAACTAAATCCTCACTTCTTTGCTTGCCTACATCATTGCCTCCAGCACTGAAGCAGATAACTGGATTGATCCCATTACCATTCATGATGTTGTCAAGCCAGCTAACAATATCCTCCATCCCAGCGTCAGGAAAGCAAACCCTTTGTCTACTACTCCTATCCTTCAAGCAGCAGGCCCTATCCATGTACCTAACCTAACTATCGCCAACAACAACAATGTTTTTACCTTCCTTGGTTCGTCGTGACGCTCCCAGCAGTCGATTTACATTCATCGCTTAGCACGGAGAATGCATTCGATGTTTCCACAGCAATCTCTTTCTTCTTCATCGTTTCCACCTTTCCCTTCGTCTTCTTGATCTTCAGCTTGGTTCCATGCTGTTCGGACTCTGCCCAGGTTCCTTTCTTGACCTGAGGACTCACAACAGGAGGATCCAACGAATCCTCTTGCTTTCTTCCTTCAAGCACCATATTTCTAGAATCGCTACCCTTAATTCCTCCTTAACCTTTTGGTAAAGTTGCTCAATGGAGGGCATCGTGGTTCAGTCCACAGAGATACATTAGACACGTCCTCACCGAGCTAAGTACAGGTCACTATGTTTCATAAAAAGCAGTTTTGAAAATAATATGAATATTTCCTTTGGTTTAAATAAATTATATTCATTTATAATTAATTAATTTGGGGAGAATTTAATAATACAATAAACAAATAATAAACCTTAATTCTTTGGTAGAGTTCTAGGGTTGGGCAAATATTTTGTTAGTGGGATGGATTGCGAAAGACCTGCCTAGTATGGGCCAACAGGCTTGCTGCAGTGTTCCTCCTTTCTTATGAGTCGGGTGTCGTCAAGTGTCAGGTGTTGCTTTGTAATAAACAAGTAATAGATCTTAATTGTTGGATAGATTATTAGGAGTCGTCACGCATGTGTGAAGTGTTGCTTTGTTGTGGGATGTGATGGTGAGGTGTAGTCTTGACCCTTTATATGCCTTCCTGTGATGTATTGCTTTTATAGTTCCTTGATAATGTGAGAAGTCACGAAAGAGCTTAGAATTTCACTATTCTTTCGCAGTGTTTGTTTTGCATATATATATATATATATATATATATATATATATATATATATATATATATATATATATATATATATATATATATATATATATATATATATATATATATATATATATAATATATATATATATATATATATGTCGTGCCGAATATGTAAAACTGGCCAATTAGCAAGAACTCATTTAAAATTAAGTCCTTTCTTAAATTTTCTCTTGTACATTTTAAGATATATTTTTTTCATTAATGTTGATGTAAAAAATTATAATTTTGCACCAAAAGGAACTTAGAAAACTTACCTAACCTTATTATAAAAAGAACAATTTATTTTAGCCTAACCCAACTAAATATATTTTAGATTTGTTTACAATAATTTAATACTAAACAAACCCAGTGAAATATATTTTTTTCGTTAGGTTCTGAATGATTTTGGCGAAATTATTGCATACACAAATTTTCACTTGTCCTATATGGCAAGATGAGCGTTGCTATTTAAGCCAAGATCGCAAGTTCTGCCTATTCTGCACGACATATACATATATATATATATGTATATAAATATATATATATATATATATATATATATATATATATATATATATATATATATATATATATATATATATATATATATATATATATATATATATATATATATTATCACACTGGCCGATTCCCACCAAGGCAGGGTGGCCCGAAAAAGAAAAACTTTCACCATCATTCACTCCATCACTGTCTTGCCAGAAGGGTGCTTTACACTACAGTTTTTAAACTGCAACATTAACACCCCTCCTTCAGAGTGCAGGCACTGTACTTCCCATCTCCAGGACTCAAGTCCGGCCTGCCGGTTTCCCTGAACCCCTTCATAAATGTTACTTTGCTCACACTCCAACAGCACGTCAAGTATTAAAAACCATTCGTCTCCATTCACTCCTATCAAACACGCTCACGCACGCCTGCTGGAAGTCCAAGCCCCTTGCACACAAAACCTCCTTTACCCCCTCCCTCCAACCTTTCCTAGGTATATATATATATATATATATATATATATATATATATATATATATATATATATATATATATATATGAACATATATATATATATATATATATATATATATATATATATATATATATATATATATATATATATATATATATATATATATACATATATATATATATAGATATATATATATATATATATATATATATATATATATATATATATATATATATATACATATACATATATATATATATACATATATATATATATATATATATATATATATATATATATAGATATATATATATATATATATATATAGATATAGATATATATATATAAATAAATATATATATATATATATATATATATATATATATATATATATATATATATATATATATATATATATATATATGTATATATATGTCGTGCCGAATATGTAAAACTGGTCAATTAGCAAGAACTCATTTAAAATTAAATCCTTTCTAAAATTTTCTCTTATACGTTTAAAGATATATTTTTTTTCATTAATATTAATGAAAAAAATTTTAGTTTTGCTCCAAAGGAATCTTAGAAAACTTACCTAACCTTATCATAACAAGAGCAATTTATTTTAGCCTAACCCAACTAAATATATTATAGATTTGTTTAAAACAATTTAATACTAAATAAACACAGTGAAATATATTTTCTCGTTAGGTTCAGAATGATTTTGGCGATATTATTACATACACAAATTTTCACTTGTCCTATATGGCAAGATGAACGTTGCTATTTAAGCCAAAATCGCAAGTTCTGCCTATTTGGCACGACATATTTATATATATATATATATATATATATATATATATATATATATATATATATATATATATATATATATATATATATATATATATATATATGTATGTATGTATATATATAATTGTAACCACGAATGAGTGGTATTGATCAGTAGCAACACTGCACTAGCCAAGGATTCGAACCCATGTTGTACTGGCCCGTTTCATGGTGAGCTGGAACCACATGACTCCTTAACCCCCAGGACCTCTCAATCCTACAAAGATGGCGCAGCCAGTAGAGCTAGCAATTTTACTGCCATCCTAGGAATGTGTGAAAGAGACTACTTAGTAGGAACAATTCAGTCTGAAGGCCATAAGGTGGTAATTGCAGTAATGTACAACCCACTACAGAACTGCAGGAGCCCAAGAGAAGAATAAGATGAGAGCAACAGAGCAATGGTCGACACACTAGCCGAGGTGGCCAGAAGAACTCACATGAGGGGAGCAAAGTTACTAGTTTTGGAAGATTTCAGTTTAAAGAAGATTGACTGGGAAAACCTGAAGCCCCATGGGGGGTCCCAAAACATGAAGAGCCAAGATGATGGATGTGGTACTAGAGAACCCCATACATCAACATATTAGAGACACTACCAGAGAGAGAGAGGTGAGGATGACCCAGCAAGACTGGACCTTGTATTCACCTTGAATAGTTCGAATATCGAGCATATCAAGTATGAAAGGCCACTTGGAGCTAATTATCATGTGGTTCTGTACTTTGATTACGTAGTTGACCTACAAGTGGAGAGAGTAGCAGGAATAAGATAGGAAAAAACAAACAACAAAAGGGGGGATTACACAGGCATGAGGAACTTCCTGCAAGTCGTTCAGTAGGTGAGAGAACTGGCAGGAAAACCAGTGCAAGAAATGATGGACTATATGACAACAAAATGTAAGGAGGCAGAGGAGAGGTTTGTTTCCAAGGGAAACAGAAATAACATTAAGACCAGAACGAGTTCTTGGTGAAGGGAAGCAAAAACTAAGCACACTAGAGAATGCAAAAGATTCAGAAGAAAAGGACCCAGGAAAATAAAGAGGTCAGCTGAAGAGCCAGAAACGACCATGTACAAATAAGAAGGGAGACTCGGCGACAATTCGAAAATGATATAGCATCGAAAGTCAATCTGACCCGAAGCTGTTGTATAGCCTCATCAGGAGGAAAACAACAGTCAAGGACCAGGTAATCAGGCTGGGGAAGGATGGAGAAGGACTTCACAAGAAACGGTAAAGAGGTATGTGAGAGCTGAACTTGAGATTTAAAGAAGTATTTACAATGGAAACAGATAAGACTCCAGGAATTCAGAACAGGGGACTGCACCAACAAGTGCTGGATGTGGTACACATAACCGAGGAGGAGGTTAATAAGCTGCTATGTAAACTTAATACCTCAGAGGTGGTGGGACCAGACAACATCTCTCCATGGGTCCTTAGATAGGGAGCAGAGATACTGAGTGTGCCACTAACAATGATCTTCAACACATCCATTGAAAGTGGGCAACTACCTGAGGAATGGAAGACGGCAAATGTAGTCTCAATTTTTAAAAATGGACACAGACACGAGGTATGAAACTACAGACGTGTGTCACTAACGTGTATAGTATGCAAAGTCATGCACACGATCATAAGAAGGAGAGTGGTGGAGCACCTGGAAAGAAACAAGCATATAATCAACAACAAAACGGTTTCAAGGAAGGAAAATCCTGTGTCACAAACCTACTGGAGGTTTATGACAAAGTGACAGAAGTAAGACAAGAGACAGAGAGGGGGGTGGATCGACTGCATTTTCTTGCACTGCAAGAAGGCCTTCGACACAGTTCTTCACAAGAGGTTAATGCAGAAGCTAGAGGATCAGGCACACATAACAGGAAAGGCACTGCAATGAATCAGAGAATATCTGACAGAGATGCAACAACGAGTAATGGTATGTGACGAGGTGTCATACTGGGCGCCTGTGACAAGCGGGGTTCCACACGGGTCAGTCCTAGAACCAGTGTTTTTTGGTATATGTGAATGACATAACGGAAGAGATAGACTCAGAAGTGTCCTTGTTTACAGATGATGTCAAATTAATGAGGAGAATCAAATCGATCAAGGATCAGGCAGGACTATAAAGAGACTTGGACAGGCTACAACCCTGTCTAGGTCTTGAGGTATGTATAATACCGAGAACATCTCCTGAGGCGCTCATCAATCAGATAACTGCCGCGGCATATGGGCATCTGGCAAACTTAAGGACAGTGTTCCGATACCTCAGTATGGAATCGTTCAAGACTCTGTATACAATGTACGTCACGCCAGTACTGGAGTATGCAGTACCGGTTTGGAATCCAAACCTGGTCAAGTACGACTAGAAATTAAAGAAAGTGCAAAGGTTTGCAACAAGACTGGTTCCAGAGTTAAGGGGATTGTCCTACGAAAAAAGGTTAAGGGAAATTGTCCTGATGACACTGGAGGACAGGAGGGTCACGGGAGACACGATACCAACATATGAACTACTGCGCGAAATAGACATGGTGGACAAAGACAGGATGTTCCAGAGATGGGACACAGAAGCAAAGGGTCACAATTGTAAGCTGAAGACTCCTATGAGTCATAGAGATGTGAAGTATTTCTTCAGTCATAGATTTGTCAGGCAGTAGAATAGCCTAGAAAGTGACGTAGTGGAGGCAGAAACTACAAATAGTTTTAAAACGAGGTTTGGTAAAGCTCATGGAGCAGGGAGAGAGAGAACCTAGTAGCAATCAGTAAAGAGGCGGGGCCCCTGCAACAAAAATAGGTGAGTACACACACACACACACACACACACACACACACACACACACACAAAAAAACAAAAAAAAAAAAAAAAAAAAAAAAAAAAAAAAAATGGTGGGGACTCGCAGGAATCAGGGATCAGATGAGAATGGTTCTGGTAGGGAGGAGTGGATGGAGGAGCAGTAGAAAAAGATGGAACAAGAGTGGGAGAGAAAATTAGGAGAGCTTTCTGAAAAAATGGGGAAAGAGCTTTCTGCGAAATTGGAAAAGAGGTTGGAGAAGGAGACGAAGAATTGGGAGGCACAAGTCGAAACTGCAGTACCCAGGATAAGGGTCCTAGAAGTTGAGTTAAACAGGCTGAAGCGAGTTACAGGGGCAGTGACCAGAGAAGACACAGCTGAGAGGCCGAACAGGAAGGAAGGAGATATGAATTATGCTAAGGACATATCAGCCTGCCAAGAAGGGCCAAGGAGTGAAATGGAAGAGCAGCTGGGTACAGATGGAGAGGGTGATAGGTCGAATGCTGAGGCACAACCATGCTACCATGAGCCACTGGAAAAATCAAAGGAGAAAATGACCACATACAGACAGGATCCAGAGTCACAGAGGGAGAGGCAATGGGAGGAGGAAAGGGCAAAATCAGTGTTTATCCATGGGCTTCAGGAGAGAGGAAAGGACACACACTGAAAGATGGCAGGAATAAAGAAAGGAGATTGAGAAAATCATCACGGAAATAGGTAAAGAAGACATGGACGAGATTGTAAATTGTCAGAGAATAGGGGGGTACTTGAAGGAGAGAAACCGACTGATCAAGCTGATTCTCAAGACAGAAACAGTGCGGAACAGGATCCTCCTAAAGAAACCACAGTTGAAATACTCGGAAGAGTACAAGAGGGTGTTCCTAGACAGTGACAGAACACAAACAGAACGACAGCAGCCGAGGGAGAGGACAAAAAAGCGAAAGGCGCTAGACAAAGGAGACAAAGATGGAACCAGCAGAGGTGAGTCAGAGCAGAACAGAGCAACGAGGGCAAGCACACACAACTATCCTCAGAACCCCACAACCTATCACACCATCCCAACACACACTACAATCCATACCCACAGCTTCCACCCAACACCCAGCTATAAAATTCCACAGTATGCTACCAGGTCTCCCACCCTAACAGGTCCCCCAAACCACAGTGTTGGAAAGGAAACTGAAGGTAAGGTACACAAACACTGATGGAATAACAAATAAGTGGGAGGAGTGGCACGAAAGAGTCAAAGAGGCATCACCGGACATCATAGCTCTCACAGAAATCAAGCTTACGGGTATGATAACAGATGCCATCTTTCCAACGGGATACCAGATCCTTAGGAAAGACAGAGGGAACAGGGGGGGTGGAGGAGTGGCACTGCTGATCAAAAATCGATGGAATTTTGATAAGCTGGAGAGAGGAGACAGTGGAGAAGAAAGTGATTACATAGCGGGAACGTTTCACTCTGGAGGTCCCAAGGTGGTAATTGCAGTGATGTATAACCCACCACAGAACAGCAGGAGGCTAAGGCAAGGGTATGATGAGAGCAATAGAGCGATGGTTGACACACTGGCTGCAGTGGCCAGAAGAGCTCATGCATGCAGGGCAAAGCTCCTGATCATGGGTGACTTTAATCACAAGAAGATCGATTTGGAGAACTTGGAGCCACATGGGGGCCAAGATACATGGAGGGCTTAGATGATGGAGGTGGTACTGGAAAACTTCATGTACCAACACGTAAGGGACACTACAAGAGAGAGAGGAGAGGATGAACCAGCAAGACTGGACTTAGTATTCACCTTTAGTAGTGCAGATATTGAGGACATCACATATGAAAGACCCCTTGGGGCCGGCGATCATGTGGTTTTAAGCTTCGAATACACAGTAGAGCTACAAGTGGAGGGGGAAGCAGGAAGGCCAAGCCGAATAAAGCCAAACTACAAGAAAGGGGACTACACGGGAATGAGGAACTTCCTGAACGAGGTTCAGTGGACAGAGAACTGGCAGGGAAGCCAGTTAATGAGATGATGGAATATGTAGCAACAATGTGCAAGGAGGCTGAGAAGAGGTTTGTACCCAAGGGAAACAGGAATAATGAAAAAGCCAGGATGAGCCCATGGTTCACCAAAAGATGCAGGGAGGCAAAAACCAAGTGTGCTAGGGAATGGAAGAAATATAAAAGGCAAAGGACCCAGGAGAATAAAGAGAGCAGTCGTAGAGCCAGAAACGAATATGCACAGATAAGAAGGGAGACCCAACGACAATATGAAAACGTCATTGCAGCTAAAGCCAAATCTGACCCGAAACTGTTATACTGCCACATCAGGAGGAAAACACAGTCAAGGACCAAGTAATCAGGCTAAGGAAGGAAGGAGGAGAGACAACAATAAATGACTGTGAAGTATGTGAGGAACTCAACAAGAGATTCAAAGAAGTGTTTACAGAGGAGACAGAAGGGGCTGCAGAAAGACGGAGAGGTGGGGCACACCACCAAGTGCTGGACACAGTACACACAACCGAGGAAGAAGTAACTCCTAGTAACTGCAGTAACTGCTAGCTTCTGAGTGAGCTAGATACCTCAAAGGCAATGGGGCGACATAATATCTCCCAATGGGTCTTAAGAGAGGGAGCAGAGGCGCTACATGTACCCCTAACAACAATATTCAATACATCTATCGAAACAGGGAGATTGCCTGAGGCTCGGAAGACAGCAAATGTACTCCCAATCTTTAAAAAAGGAGACAGACATGAAGCACTAAACTACAGACCAGTGTCACTGACATGTATAGTATGCAAAATCATGGAGAAGATTATCAGGAGAAGAGTGGTGGAACACCTAGATAGGAATGATCTCATCAACAGCAGTCAACATGGTTTCAGGGACGGAAAATCCTGTGTCACAAACCTACTGGAGTTCCATGACATGGTGACAGCAGTAAGACAAGAGAGAGAGGGGTGGGTGGATTGAATTTTCTTGGACTGCAAGAAGGCGTTTGACACAGTTCCACACAAGAGATTAGTGCAAAAACTGGAGGACCAAGCAGGGATAACAGGGAAGGCACTACAATGGATCAGGGAATACTTGTCAGGAAGACAGCAGCGAGTCATGGTACGTGGCGAGGTGCCAGAGTGGGCACCTGCGACCAGCGGGGTCCCACAGGGGTCAGTCCTAGGACCAGTGCTGTTTCTGGTATTTGTGAACGACATGATGGAAGGAATAGACTCCGAGACGTCCCTGTTTGCAGATGACTTGAAGTTGATGAGAAGAATTCATTCGATCGAAGACCAGGCAGAACTACAAAGGGATCTGGACAGGCTGCAGACCTGGTCCAGCAATTGGCTCCTGGAGTTCAATCCCACCAAGTGCAAAGTCATGAAGATTGGGGAAGGGCAAAGAAGACCGCTGATGGCGTACAGTCTTGGGGGCCAGAGACTACAAACCTCACTCAAAGAAAAAGATCTTGGGGTGAGTATAACACCAGGCACATCTCCTGAAGCTCACATCAACCAAATAACGGCTGCAGCATATGGGCGCCTAGCAAACCTCAGAACAGCATTCGGACATCTTAGTAAGGAATCGTTCAGGACCCTGTACACCATGTACGTTAGGCCCATATTTTAGTATGCGGCACCAGTTTGGAACCCACACCTAGCCAAGCACGTAAAGAAACTAAAGAAAGTGCAAAGGTTTGCAACAAGACTAGTCCCAGAGTTAAGGGGTATGTCCTATAAGGAGAGATTAAGGGAAATCGACCTGATGGCATTGGAAGACAGGACAGATAGGGGGGACATGATAACGATATACAAAATACTGATAGGAATTGACAAGGTGGACAAAGACAGGATGTTCCAGAGATTGGACACAGCAACAAGGGGACGCAGTTGGAAGTTGAAGACACAGATGAATCATAGGGATGTTAGGAAGTATTTCTTCAGCCACAGAGTATTCAGGAAGTGGAATAGTTTTGGAAGAGATGTAGTGGAGGAAGGATCCATACATAGCTTTAAGCAGAGGAATGATGAAGCTCACGGTTCAGGGAGAGTGACCTAGTAGTGACCAGTGGAGAGGCAGGGCCAGAAGCTATGACTCGACGCCCTGTAACCTCAACTAGGTGAGTACAACTAGGTGAGTACACACACACACACATACAGTGGGTGCAGACGTGGGGGCACAAGGCTCCGAGAACCTTAGTAGTAATGAGTGGTAGTGACAACATCAGTAAACAATCCTACGAGTGATAACTTAAGTTATTAGTTAAAAAAAAAAGTCGAGAGGAAGCCTGAAATCGTTAATATTTCAAAGTGCCAAACCGTTAGTGGCTAGTAGGCACCTGTTGCCACACAGATTCAAATATACAAAGATCAAAGTGAGTGTGGAAGCGGGTGTTCAAGAATTACCAGCGTTTGGATAACAAGTGAAATGTGGGGCACCATACAGTGAAAGGGAAAACGTTAATAAGCAAAAGGAGAAAGGAAAAATAAAACATATAATAAGGGAAAGTGGCAAGGTAGGCCTGCTGAAGCAGTGACGTCACAACAAGTGGCATACCGTTATTCAAATAAAGTGAAGTGTATATAATGTGAAGTGTATACTATCATAAGTGAAAAGTGAAATCACGTGAGGAACGCAGGATGTATGAGCATTTATGGTTATAAACATCACGGGTGAAGGATCTCCAAAATAAGTGATAGAAGGCCTATGTACGATGACTACGTCATCAGCATCTGGCAACCTGTCACCGCACTGCTGCCAGCGCAAGCATTACTCACCTATTGTGGTTGCAAGTTGTGAGATTCTGGTCTCTGCATCACTGTTAGATACTGGTCACTCACTCCTGCAAGCTATTACCAGAATTAGGGTATAAATAGCATAGATAAGGTGAAGATAGTGTTGACGAGAGTGTGAGGTGTAGAGCAGACTAGCGAGGGGTAACGTAGGGGTAATGTAGTATTACTGCTGGTAGTTATTAGCAGTATGAATACTTAGGAAGCTAGGAAGTCCTCTCTCAATGTGAGCAAGGAATAGGATAATAACCAGCAATAACTGATACTTAAATCCAGAAAGGGCAATAAGTGGAGAGTAGCATTACTAGGAAAGACAACTGGGTCTAAATATGAGCCTACACGACAGAGAGGCATAACAGATCTTTCAGCCACAACAACCCCTCCCCTACCCCCCTAACCATCTCTCACTTACACACATACACACACACACACACACACACAAGGGTAGACACTTATAGAAGCTTTAGACCCTAGTACCAATTTCCGCCAAACACACGAACACACACACATATGCACACATATACACACATACACACACCTCTACTAGGCGAATACACACACACACACACACACACACACACACACACACACACACACACACACACACACACACACACACACACACACACACACACACACACACACACACACACACACACACACATACACACATACACATACACCCTTACTAGGCGAGTACACACACACACATGTACACACATACACATACACACACACACACATGCACACACACGCACACACACACACGTGTAAGGACCCCATTATCAAGTGGTCACTCTACCCTCAGCCTTTTTTCCCCTCCCCTCCCCTTCTAATCCCATCACACACACACCTCCCCCGCTTCTAAGTGTCACTCATCCTTCTTTCCCCCTCCCCCCCTCCCCCTTAATCCCATCCCTCTCTCTCCCACACATGCACACACACATACACAAGCACACATACACAAGCACATGTACACTTGACACAAACACGTACTCCCCCTTCCCCTAACCATCTCTCCCCCTCCCCCTAGCCACCTACCCCTCCCCCAAACCATCTAATCCCCTCCCCCAACCACCTCTCTCCCTCCAATAACCATCCTCCCCCTCCCCCATAACCACCCATCCCCACTCCCCCTAACCATCTATTTCCCACCCCCTAACCATCTCTGCCCCTTCCTTCTGTGGTGCAATGGGGCAACCTAAAACTAGGATGAGAACAAAGGGCCCGAAGGACGAATCTGGGAGGGAGGACTGGGAGGCAGAGCTCGAAAAAAGGGAGGAAGACTGGGGTAGGAGGCTAGATGAGCTTGCAAGGAAGATGGAGGAGAGGTTAGCAGCAGAATGCAAAAGGTGGGAGCAACATGCCACAGTAGCAGAAGCCAAGATACAGAGATTAGAAGAGGAGCTGAGAAATCTGAAACAGCCTACAGACAAAGATAATACAGAAGTCGCATCAGCAATGTTTACATCAGACACAGACAAAGGGTCTGAAGGGAGCATGGAAGCTAAACTGCATGCACAGGTCCTGTCAAACTCTCATGGGGCCAAAACAAAGACAGGGAGCACACTAGGACAGAATGAGAAGTTGGAAGACATTGATGGAACTAGGACATGTGCAGAGACCTTACCAGACACTTGTGGGGGCCAGAAACAGGTGAGCAGGAAGGACAAACCAATGAGCATAGGGGCCACAGCTAGGGAACAGTCTGAAGGAAGGAACACTCCATGGGAAGGAACTAAAAGACCTCAGAGGATGCAATGGGAGTCACAGTGGGAGGTGGAAAGGGAGAGATCAGTTTTTGTTTATGGGCTTGACGAAGCTGAAGGGAAAACTTATGATGAAAGAAAGCAGGAGGAGAAAAAAAGCGATTTAAGGTATCATGAAGGTGATAGGCGAGGGAGACATGACCCAGGTGGCAAATTTTCGGAGAATTGGGTGGTTCACAAAGAAAAGGAACCGGCCTCTCAAGTAATTTTCAAGGCAGAATCAACTCCAACCATGATCCTGCAGGAGAAAGCACGGCTGAGAGGCAAACAGGAGTTCATGAGTGTGTACCTCGATCGAGACAGAACACAGGAGGAAAGGATGATACTGAAAGAGAGAGTGCAAAAACGAAAGGAGGAATGGGAGGAAATGAAAAAGGAGAGCAGAATAACTCAGGAACAGGTGGAAGGACAAGCACACCCCCCAGAAACACCTGCAGAAGGACTCCAGCCACGACACCCCCAAGGCAACTGAACAATCCAAACCAACCATCACACACCAATCCCTCTGTTCCCACCCCCTGCACCAAGAACCCTACTCCTACAGCAACCCCCTATGGGAGCTCTTCCTCCACCTCCACTGCAACCCCCCACAGGCCCCCATCAGGGCTCCTGCTCTCCTAACCCCAGCATTCCCCTAGGACCACAGTTACAGTATTAGAACAGAAGTTGAAGATTTGGTACACAAATGTGGATGGATTAAGGAATAAATATGAGGAATGGCAAGAAAGAATCAATGAGAAGTCCCCAGACATCATAGCAGTTACAGAAACAATACTCACAGAGACAATAACAGATGCAATCTTCCCACCAGGATACCAGATCATGAGGAAAGATAGAAGGGGAAGAGGGGGAGGAGGGGATGCTCTGCTCATAAAAAAACAGATGGAAATTCGAGAAAATGGGAGGCATAGACGAGACAGGAGACAGGGACTACATAGTAGGTACACTTCAGTCTGGGGAGCACAAGGTTGTCATTGCAGTGATATATAATCCACCACAGAACCGCAGGAGGCCAAGAGAGGACTATGAAGACAGCAACAGAGCAATGGTGGACACACTTGCTGAGGTGGCAAGAAAAGCTCACTCCAGCAGAGCAAAGTTGCTGGTTATGGGGGATTTCAACCACAGGGAGATTGACTGGGAAAACCTGGAGCCACATGGGGATCCCGAAACATGGAGAGCCAAGATGTTGCATGTGGTGCTGGAAAACCTCATGCACAAACATGTTAAGGACACTACCAGAGTGAGAGGGGAGGATGAACCAGCAAGATTGTACCTTGTGTTCACCCTGGGCAGTTCAGGCATTGAGGACATCACATATGAGAGTCCCCTAGGAGGTAGTGACCACGTGGTTCTGTGCTTTGAATACATAGTAGAGTTGCAAGTGGAGAGAGTAACAGGAGTTGAATGGGAAAAGCCTGACTATAAAAGAGGGGACTACATAGGGTTGAGGAACTTCCTACATGAGGTTCCGTGGGACAGAGAACTTGCTGGAAAGCCAGTAAATGAAATGATGGAATATGTAACAACAAAATGTTAGGAGGCAGTGGAAAGGTTTATTCCCAAGGGCAACAGAAACAATGGGAAGACCAGAACGAGCCCCTGGTTTACTCGACGGTGTTAGGAGGCAAAAACGAAGTGCAATAGAGAATGGAAAAAGTACAGAAGGCAGAGAGCACATGAAAATAGGGAGATTAGTCGAAGAGTCAGGAACGAGTATGCACAGGTAAGGAGAGAGGCCCAGCGACAGTATGAAAATAACATAACGTCGAAAATCAAGACTGACCCGAAACTGTTGTATAGCCACATCAGGAGGAAGACAACAGTCAAAGACCAGGTGATCAGACTGAGGACAGAAGGTGGAGAACTCACAAGAAATGATCAGGTGGTATGTGAGGGGCTAAACAGGAGATTTAAGGAAGTTTTTACAGTAGAGACAGGAAGGGGTCTTGGAAGACAGCACAGAAGGGAACATCAAGAGGGAATATACCAACAAGTGTTGGATGACATACGAACAACCGAGGAGGAGGTGCAGAAGCTGCTAAGTGACCTTGATACCTCAAAGGCGATTGTACCTAACAACATCTCCCCATGGGCCCTTAGAGAAGGAGCAGAGATGTTGTGCGTGCCCCTAACAACAATCTTCAACACATCCCTGGAAACTGGGCAACTACCTGAGAAATGGAAGACAACAAATGTATTCCCCATATTTAAGAAAGGAAACAGAAACGAGGCACTAAACTACAGACCTGTGTCTCTGACATGTATTGTGTGCAAAGTCATGGAGAAGATTATCAGGAGGAGAGTGGTGGAACACCTGGAACGGAACAAGATTATAAATGAAAACCAGCATGGGTTCATGGAAGGCAAATCCTGTGTCACAAACCTTCTGGAGTTTTATGACAAAGTAACAGAAGTAAGACACGAGAGAGAGATGAGGGTTGACTGCATTTTCCTAGACTGCAGGAAGGCCTTTGACACAGTTCCTCACAAGAGATTAGTGCAGAAGCTGGAGGATCAGGCGCATATAACAGGGAGGGCACTGCAATGGATCAGGGAATACCTGACAGGGAGGCAACAACGAGTCATGGTACGTGAAAAGGTATCACAGTGGGCGCCTGTGACGAGCGGGGTCCCACAGGGGTCATTTCTAGGACCAGTGCTATTTTTGATATTTGCGAACGACATGATAGAAGGAATAGACTCTGAAGCGTCCCTATTCGCAGATGATGTGAAGTTGATGAGAAGAATTAAATCGGATGAGGATGAGGCAGGACGGAAAAGAGACCTGGACAGGCTAGACATGTGGTCCAGAAACTGGCTTCTCGAATTCAACCGTGCCAAATGCAAAGTCATGAAGATTGGGGAGTGGCAAAGAAGACCGCAGACAGAGTATAGGCTAGGTGGACAAAGACTACAGACCTCACTCAGGGAGAAAGACCTTGGGGTGACCATAACACTGAGCACGTCACCGGAGGCACACATCAACCAAATAACTGCTGCAGCAAACGGGAGCCTCGCAAACCTGTGAATAGCATTCCGATACCTTAATAAGGAATCGTTCAAGACACTGTACACTGTGTATGTTAGGCCCATACTGGAGTATGCAGCACCAGTCTGGAGCCCACACCTGGTCAAGCACGTCAAGAAGTTAGAGAAAGTACAAAGGTTTGCAACAAGGCTAGTCCCAGAGCTCAGGGGAATGTCGTACGAGGATAGGTTGAGGGAAATTGGACTGACGACAGTGGAGGACAGAAGGGTCAGGGGAGACATGATAACCATATATAAGATAATGCGGGGAATAGACAAGGTGGACAGAGATAGGATGTTCCAGAGAGGGGACACAGAAACAAGGGGTCACAACTGGAAGCTGAAGACTCAGACGAGTCACAGTTACGTTAGGAAGTATTTCTTCAGTCAGAGTCGTCAGGAAGTGGAATAGCCTAGCAAGTGAAGTAGTGGAGGCAGGAACCATACATAGTTTTAAGAAGAGGTTTGACAAAGCTCAGGAAGCAGAGAGGGAGAGGACCTAGTAGCGATCAGTGAAGAGGCGGGGGCCAGGAGCTGAGTCTCGACCCCTGCAACCACAATTAGGTGAGTGTACACACAAACACACACACACATTAACTTCGCATCATCTGCAAACAGGGACACTTCTGAGTCTATCCCTTCCGTCATGTCGTTCACATATACCATGAACAGCACTGGTCCCATTGCAGTGCCCTTCCTGTTATACGTGCCTGTTCCTCTAGCTTCTGTACTAATCTCTTGTGAGGAACTGTGTCAAAGGCCTTCTTGCAGTCCAAGAAAATGCAATGTGTGTGTGTGTGTGTGTGTGTGTGTGTGTGTGTGTGTGTGTGTGTGTGTGTGTGTGTGTGTGTGTGTGTGTGTGTGTGTGTGTGTGTGTGTGTGTTTGTGTGTGTGTGTGTATGTGTGTGTGTGTATGTGTGTGCGTGTGTTTGTGTGTGTGTGTGTGTGTGTGTGTGTGTTTGTGTGTGTGTGTGTATGTGTGTGTGTGTGTGTTTGTGTGTGTGTGTGTGTGTGTGTGTGTTTGTGTGTGTGTGTGTATGTGTGTGTGTGTGTGTGTGTGTGTGTGTGTGTGTGTGTGTGTGTGTGTGTGTGTGTGTGTGTATGTAAACCTACATGAAAAATTAATTAAAATGAAAATTAAATAAAAATTGCCAATAAAACAGTAGGTTAGCATACTATGCCCATCTTCTCCCTCAATCTATAAATACATAGATGGCAATACAACAAATTCCTCTCACTTCAAAGTTACGGTGCTATGCATCTAGTACAGTGGTTCCCCAACTTTTTCAGACAACCGGCCCCCATGGCTCCCAGGGGACAACCCTAGCTCTCCCCCTCCACACACACACACACACACATACGAACACACTTCTTTCATGGTATTGTGTTTGCTGCAAATTCAAAACAACACCTAATCTAATACTCAAAAAAAAAAAAGGATTAATTTCACAATAAAAATGAACATTGTAAACCATTGTAAACTACATTGTCTTCACAGTAAGATTTACGTGCTTGATGTCGGGACATCAACATAATGCAAGTTTCAATGTTAAACTAAAATGAAAACCTTAGGAATCACAGCCTTAACACAGCACAACTTTAACACAGCAAGACTTCCACAACCTCTGGCATCCCTCCATCAATACCACTCAATCATATCTCTATTATATTATACTTTAGAATTCACATTACAAGACTGAAGATAACTTTCCATTGCGTACACACTTAAAGCTTCTGCCCTTGCAGTCATGAAAGTGTGATCATCAGCAGTATCCACGGCGTCTGCTGTCTGATCTGCCTGGCCTGTGGCGTGTGGAACTTCTGAACAAACGTTCAGACTCCGACTACGGACCACAAAATAAAATAAAACTATGCTTTCGTGTATAATTCTATGCTAGTTTTTTTCTCTGTAAAACATTTGTGTTACTTAAGTGTTCGTAACTTAGATTTTGTCACATAGATTTTGTAAAACAAACGCTCCTTTGGTTCTGATGCCACCTTGCCGCCTCACTACCGCCCGTTTTCTCCTCAACGTCTCCTTGAATCTTTTCACCGCCCTCAGAGAGGCACTACGGTCCACTTTGGGAATCACTGATCTAGTCTAAATCTTCGGTGCACTGAAAAGAGTAAAATGAAGGTGTCAGTCTGGGGATCCTTGAGTATAGTAATATGAAGACGTGTTATTCTGAGTAACTCAGAACATGGTAACAGAAACATGAACTTGCTGAATATTATAATACGATTTTTTTTGTCAACCTGGGGTCAGCTGAATGCAATAACAAGTTAGTGAGTCATTCTGTATTATGCTTAATATATAAACAGTCTGATTATGTTGAACATAGTAACATGAACCTTGTGTGAGTCTGGTGTATGTTGAACACTGTCATGAAGCTTGTGTCAGTCTCAAGAATGCTGAACATTATTTTTTTATTATCACATCGGCCGTTTACCACCAAGCCATGGTGACCCGATTATGAAGAAACAGTTTCATCATAACTCACCACATGACTTTCTTGCTAGAGGCGTGCCGACACCACAGTTCAGAAAGTGCAACATATCTTCACCCGTTCTTCAGAGTGTACGCACTGTCCGGCTAAACGGTTCCCATGAATCCTTTCACAACCCAGCAGCACGTCAAGTCATAAAAAACATTTGTCTTAATTCTCCCCTGTCTTACAAGCTCACGCATGCGTGATGGAGTTTAAACCCCTTTCACACAAAACTTTTTTTGCCCCCCTCCCTCCAACATTTCCTAGGACGACCTACCCTGCCTTCATTCCACTACCGATTTATACACCCTTCATGTCATTCTATTTTACTCCATCCTATCTAAATGTCAGAACCACCTCAGCAACCGCTCCTCAGCCCTCTGGATAGTTTTTAAAAAAACCTGCACCTCCTTCTAATCTCTATGCTACTGATTCTCTGTATAATATTTACACCACACATTGCCCTTAGACACGACATCTTCAGTGCCTCAGTCTTCTCCTTGTCGCAATATTCACCACCCATGCTTCACACTCATATGAGAACGTTGGTACCACCATGCTTTCATACAGACACCTCAGTTCACCACTCACCTTTTTTCCCTCGTCAATTCTATGGTTCACCTCGTCTTTCCTAGACTCATCTGCTGGTAAGTCCACTCCCAAATATTTTAACACATTTACTTCCTCTTTACTCCGTCCCTCTATTCTGATAACCCATCTTTCAATATCTATTGGTTTTTTTTTTTTGTTAACCACATCACCTTGCTCTTTCGTATATTCACTTTTAATTCTCGTCTTTTATATATCTTTACAAATTCGTTCGCCAGCCTCTGTAATCTCTCTTGAGAATCACCCAGAGTCATCAGCAAAAAACATCTGTGACAACTCCCATTCTGTGGTAGATCTTTTTTTCTTTTAATTCCAAACCTTTTCCCAACACCGGAGCATTCACTGTTCTTATATCCCGTTCTATATGTATGTGTGTTAACCAGCCATTGTGATGTCACACATCCCTCTCTATGGCCTACTTTTACTGGGAAATAATCTCCCTCTTACCTACATACTCTAACCTGAGCTTCACTACTCTCATCAGGCTCTTTACTGCTTTCAATAACCTACCACCTATTCAATACACTTGCAGCATTTGTTACATTGCCTGTGTCAGTCTAGTGAATGTTGAACAAAGTAATATGAACCTTGTGTAAGTGTATTAAATGGTGAACATAGTAGCATGAAACTTGTGTCAGTCTGGTGAATGTTGAAGATAGTAACATGAAGCTTGTGTAAGTCTGGTGAATGTTGAAGATAGTAACATGAAGCTTGTGTCAGTCTGGTGTATGTTGAAGATGGTAACATGAAGCTTGTGTCAGTCTGGTGTATGTTGAAGATAGTAACATGAAGCTTGTGTCAGTCTGGTGTATGATGAAGATGGTAACATGAAGCTTGTGTCAGTCTGATGTATGTTGAAGATAGTAACATGAAGCTTGTGTCAGTCTGGTGTATGTTGAAGATAGTAACTTGAAGCTTGTGTCAGTCTGGTGTATGTTGAAGATGGTAACATGAAGCTTGTGTCAGTCTGGTATATGTTGAAGATAGTAACATGAAGCTTGTGTCAGTCTGGTGTATGTTGAAGATAGTAACTTGAAGCTTGTGTCAGTCTGGTGTATGTTGAAGATAGTAACTTGAAGCTTGTGTCAGTCTGGTGTATGTTGAAGATAGTAACTTGAAGCTTCTGTCAGTCTGGTGTATGTTGAAGATGGTAACATGAAGCTTATGTCAGTCTGGTGTATGTTGAAGATAGTAACATGAAGCTTGTGTCAGTCTGGTGTATGTTGAAGATAGTAACTTGAAGCTTGTGTCAGTCTGGTGTATGTTGAAGATAGTAACTTGAAGCTTGTGTCAGTCTGGTGTATGTTGAAGATAGTAACTTGAAGCTTGTGTCAGTCTGGTGTATGTTGAAGATGGTAACATGAAGCTTGTGTCAGTCTGGTGTATGTTGAAGATAGTAACTTGAAGCTTGTGTCAGTCTGGTGTATGTTGAAGATAGTAACTTGAAGCTTGTGTCAATCTGGTGTATGTTGAAGATAGTAACTTGAAGCTTGTGTCAGTCTGGTGTATGTTGAAGATGGTAACATGAAGCTTGTGTCAGTCTGGTGTACGTTGAAGATAGTAACATGAAGCTTGTGTCAGTCTGGTGTATGTTGAAGATAGTAACATGAAGCTTGTGTCAGTCTGGTGTATGTTGAAGATAGTAACTTGAAGCTTGTGTCAGTCTGGTGTATGTTGAAGATAGTAACTTGAAGCTTGTGTCAGATTAGGGAATGCTGAACATAATAGCATGAAGCTTGTGGTGGTCTTTTGAAAAATGAACATAAAAACATGAATCATATACAAGTTCGGGTTATTATAAACATGGAAACTTGCAACAACATGCCATTTCAAGTAATGTTTATGTATTACAAAATTACTACTCTCATTTGTAGCACTTTTATCCTTCACTTATTTTATTAGAGCTTTTCATGGGAAAAAAACTTAGTGCATTAAGATTAGCTTAGGCAACCTCTGGAGCTTTTGGTCATCTGACCGAGGCCTTCCGTTGGCTTTCCGGGTCCACTCCTAAAAAAATAAAATTAACGATTAATCAATTAATAGCCAAGGAAAAAAAATAATTAAAAAACATTTACAGAATTTTTCATATGCAATATAATTATACATAAATTAGTCCACACAATAAAATATTCTACAAAATACTAAAAGAAAACAGTAAAATATATACATTAGTTTGAAAACAAAAAACTTACAAAATCGTAAATGCTCTTATGAGAATATATTATGTCCAAAATATCTAGAGGAAAGATTTTTGGGATGGATTTTTCAAGTTATTAAGGTGAGAGGATATTTATGTGTAAATTAGAGAGCACGAGAATGCTAAGGAGATAGAGTGGTGAGAGGAGGGAGAGTGGTGAGAGCAAGTGGAATGATGAGAAGGAGAGAGAGGAGAGAGGAAAAATAGTCGCCAGTAAAGGGAGAGATTTTAGAAGGTGAATAATGAGGGATGGGAATTAAAGGAAGAGAAAAAATATGGAGAGGAGGCAAAACATTGAAAAAGAGGAGCAAACAAGGATAGAGAGTGTGAGAAACATTAATGTACAATGAAAACATAAAATTATTCCGTCATGGTTAGGAGATATCAATTCTAATAATTTAGGAGCTAATCTGCCTATTTTTCAACGTACGACATACTGTCACACTGTGTAGATAATTGCTTCAGATGGAATGTTGCTCATTACATAGTATACTTGTGCCTGTGATG
>NC_091361.1:4699215-4769215 GCF_038502225.1 Cherax quadricarinatus | reverse complement strand
GGCTGAACTGGTGAAGGCGAGATTTCCGACTGGTCAGTTGCTCTAGCAGTGGATGAAAGCGGTAGTGGACTCTCATTGGTGGGTTTTGCCGACGTCTCAGAGGTCTCTGATTGGTCCATCTCTGTGTCTAGTGGAGGTTGTGACAGCGGTGGAGCAGCGGTGATGCTGGTAATATTTGCAGTAGATTTTAGGATCTCAGTGGAAGGTGGTGATGCAGGGAATGTGAGGCCAGGCATATTATTTAGTTTGAAAAGTTCATTGATGGTGGTGTTGAAGGAACCAGGCTCAGCTGCATTCTGTACATGAGCATACATAATGCAACAAAGAATCTTGGTGGAGTCGGCAGTAGGTGCTGGCAGGGAAGTGGTGGGAGCAGCTTGCGTGGCATGTAGTATCTTGGTAGTGTCTGCTTGAAGCTTGGCGATAGCAGAATATGTGGTTGCTTGTGGGTTGGGTTTCTTTTGTTGTTGTTGTTTCTTGAGTATGTCTCTTCTGGTAGGGCACCTGGCAGCAAGAGTATGGTGGTCATTCTTGCAGTTCAAGCATTTAGGTGGTGAAGCAGTAGTGCAATTCTTGAAGTCATGACCCTCACGGCCACAGGTGGAGCAGAACTTCTTGTCCTTGGTAGGACAATCATTTGTTGTGTGTAAGTATGAGTAACAATTATAGCACTGTGAGATATGTTGGAATTTCTCTGCTTCGATGAAGGCTGGGTTGATGTGGAAGTAGTGAATAGCCAGGCCCTCATCGAGAGCTCTGGCTGCCATGTTGACGTCACTGAAGGTGACCTTCAGCATGGATGAAGCATTGGGTATTTTAGTAATGAAGTCCACCTTGGCCCAAGGGTTCTTTGCTTCGATAGATGACTTGATTTCTTCAGTGGCCTGTACAGTGATAAGGTTGTCGAGTCGCTTGAGGAACACAGTTCTCCTGGCCCTCAGTGCTGGGGAAGTCAAGACAAGAAATCCCTGGTCTCGTAGAGTGGTAGTAGCAGTGGTGGTAAGTAGTTTCTCAGCCTCTGTGTCGTCTGTACAGACGACAACAAAGGTCTCTTTGAGCGATAAAATCGCATTACATTTGACTTGCAGCCTGCCACTAACGACAGTGAAGCATCCAAGGAAGCTATATAAGGGGTCGGCCAGCACCTCACTATCAGATCCCACAACGGTTAAACACGTGACGCGCGGCGAGCCAACTTGGATAGGTCCTTTGCAAAACTCACCCCCAAGCTATTTATTTGTCCAGTGTATTATTAAATTCTACCCAAATTCTATTAATTATAAATGGATCTAATTTATATAAACCAAAGGAAATATTCATATTATTGTCAAAACTGCTTTTTATGAAACAAGATTCAATTATATTCCTGTCGACCATGGACTTGCTTGATACTACTTTCTCAACTTTTTGAAAATCAATTGGATGGTTAAAATCTCTTACATGAATAAATAGAGCATTGGAATCTTGTCCAGTTCTAATGCTATATTTATGTTGTTTTAATCTTAGTTCGAGATTTTTACCAGTTTGACCGTAATAAACTTTATCGCAAATTTTACAAGGAATCTTATAGACACATCCATCAGCATTTTGGGGGGAATTCTTAATCAAAAGTTTTTTTACTGTATCAAGATTTTTGAATACAACTTTAATATTAAAAGTCTTAAGAAGAGAAGGCATATCAACCAAGTTTTCATGGTAAGGGAGAAGCAACATATTTTTAGTTGAATAAGGCTGGTTGCCCTTTTTTGGATTATAAAAAGTGTTCTTAGCAACTTTAAAAGATTTATCAATTACATATATATATATAATTAGATCCATTTATAATTAATAGAATTTGGGTAGAATTTAATAATACACTGGACAAATAAATAGCTTGGGGGTGAGTTTTGCGAAGGACCTATCCAAGTTGGCTCGCCGCGCGTCACGTGTTTAACCGTTGTGGGATCTGATAGTGAGGTGCTGGCCGACCCCTTATATAGCTTCCTTGGATGCTTCACTTTCAAATTCCTTGATAATGTGAGTAGTCACGAAAGCGCTTGGAATTTCTCTATTCTTTCAGAGTGGTTGTTTTGCATATATATATATATATATATATATATATATATATATATATATATATATATATATATATATATATATATATATATATATATATATATATATATATATATATATATATATATATAAATATATATATATATATATATATATATATATATATATATATATATATATATATATATATATATATAATATATATATAATATATATATATATATATATATATAAATATATATATATATATATATATATATATATATATATATATATATATATATATATATATATATATATATATATATATATATATATATATATATATATATATATATATATATATATATTTAAACAAAGAATAAAAATTATACCATAAATCACCGAAATAAATCTGACCTTAACGAAAACCTATATCTTTCATTTTAAATAATATTTATTAATTTTAAATTTACTTATGATTTATTTAGAACAATCTGACAATACAAATCTCCATAGTTTAGGTTAGTTTAGGTGGTGTTTCTAAGTTCTATTAGTAACTTAGAGGGAGGGGTGGTAATGTTGCAGATTTATAACTATTGTAAACACGCCTATAGCAAAACAGTGATGGAGTGATTGATGGTTAAAGCTTTTCATTTTCGGGCCACCCTGTCTTGGTGGGAGACGACCGATTTGTTATTAAAAACAAAAAAAATTGCTGATGACAAATATATTTCTACTAATCTACTGTTCACTTGCTAAAGAAATAGACTTATTTGCAACATCTGGGAATCTTTTACGGAAATGTG
This sequence comes from Cherax quadricarinatus, assembly GCF_038502225.1. Lineage (NCBI taxonomy): Eukaryota > Metazoa > Arthropoda > Malacostraca > Decapoda > Parastacidae > Cherax > Cherax quadricarinatus. The sequence continues at coordinate 4,766,372 of NC_091361.1, read as the reverse complement.
TCGCCATCAAGTGGCTTCCTCATTTCGGTAGAGAGATTAATGGTGGAAGCTAAGAAGGAGTTTGAGGTAATCAGTCCCGCAATCTCAGGTCCATGTGTTCAAAACTGACTGATGAACTTAGAAACATTGACTCAAGGCTGATGGACTGATTACCTCAAACTATTTCTCATCTTCCACCATTCATCTCTGTACTGGACTGAGGAAGTCGCTTGATGGCAAAACGTTTCCATAACATTGTTCCCCAAATGTTGCAAAAGTGTTTGATTGTTTAACATGTCTGTTTTCTGAACCATTTACCTCATATATGAATTATATACCCCTCCCTGGGGTATATAATTATATACCCCTCCCTGGGGTATATAATTATATACCCCTCCCTGGGGTATATAATTATATACCTCTCCCTGGGGTATATAATTATATACCCCTCCCTGGGGTATATAATTATATACCCCTCCCTGGGGTATATAATTATATACTCCTCCCTGGGGTATATAATTCACTGCATTTAATAGGTAGAGTTCTTTTTTTCTTCTAAGTTTCTTGGACTTTAGTTAATTTAAATTTTTCAAATAATCACTGGACAACTTTGCTGATGTGTCTGGCTTATGGTCATCTTGACCCGTCAACCTCTGGTTTTCACACTGTCTAAAGCACGAATAGCATTTTGAAAGCTGATGTACTGATAGTTACCTTAATTACCTCAGCCAACATATGACAGATGTTCTCTAACTCCTTTTTAATTTACAGAATTAAAATCTGGCAACCTTACTGCATTATCCTTATTATCAGACAACTATTGAATGCCAAATGTAACCGATAAATGTTCCTTATTCTCAACAAAATTTGTTGACAGCACCTCACCCACTTTATCATTTGTTCTTTTGCACTCCGTCACCACTTTCTTCACCTCTCTTTTACTCTCCATATTCTCCACCCTTTTTATATCACTTCTACTTTGTAAAAACTTCTTTTATCACACGCATTATTTCATTATTCCACCAATCACTCTTCTTTTCTCCCTCTCTCGCCTTCTTATAACCACAAACTTCTGCCCCACATTCCAACACCCCCACACTACGTATACCCTCACTAGCCCATCCTTTTTTAGTAGATGTTGCTATTTTCCTTTTACCCCATCTACCTCTTACTCTAACTGTAGCTTCAACTAAATGATGTTCTGATATATCTGTTACCCCTCTATAAACGTGTACATCCTGAAGCCTACCCATCAACCTTTTATCCACCAGTACATACTCTTAAAAGCTACTTTCATTTCGTGCTATATCATATCTTGTATACTTATTTATCATCTTTTTCTTAAAATATGTATTTCTTATTACCAAACCTCTTTCTATACATACTTCAAATTAAAGGCTTCCAGTTTTCATTTAACCCTGGCACCCAAAACTTAACCTACTACTCTCTCCACAACAATTTTACCCACATTAGCATTTAGGTCCCCACCAGAAGTAGTCTTTCACTTGTTTCAAAACTCCCTATGCACTCACTCAACATCTAAAATATCTCTCTTTCGCTCTCTCTCTCTATCTATCTATCTCCTCGACAATTCTCTCTTTTCCAAGTGCATAAACACTTATTATAACCCACTTTTCTCATATATTTATATTTCTTCTTTTCCTGCCATAAGTTATCCTTCAACATTATTGTTGCTCAATCCTTAGCTCTAACTCTATTAGAATCTCCTGATCTAATCCCACTTATTTCTCAACACTGCAACTCCCCTACCCCCTTCAGCTTTGTTTCACTTAGAGCCAGGACATCCAGCATCTTTGCATCCACAACGTCTACAATCCTTTCTTTCTTATCATCCGCGCTACATAAACACACATCCAAATTAGCTAGTAAACCAAATGGGTTACCAGCTCATTCCTCCCGGCAATTAAAGCTGGAAGTCGCTATGATGTTTCTCTATCAATTAAGCAGCATTGAGAGGTTGAAGTTATTCAGATGAAAAACATCTTTTAATTTTTATCAAATTACTTCTTCAAAAAAAAAAAAAAAACGAAATTTAAGCCTACCCAGGCCACACTCTATTCACATTTTTCTTCTAAGTAAGCCTGACTAGCTTTAAAAATGGTAAGTAAATAATTTTTGTAAAAGCTTAGTGTGCGTAAAATTCAAATGTTTAACAATGGTCTTGATATCATTCAGATCTTATATGTGCTTAAGAGAATATAAAATTTATTTTTTCTTAAAAAATAAAAAGTCTATCGTTGCGTAGTGTATATGATCAGACGAGACTTTCTTCTATAATTTCACAGACACTAATATTATTATTAAATATCAATTATAACTAACACAACCTAACATCAAGAAAATCTTTCTTTTTAGGAAAAGACATCGTAATTAAAAAAAAGTTTCAAGCTGATCGCAAGATGCATTTTTAAGTTATTACGCAGTATTCAGTAAAAGTTGTGCCTTCACAGCTAAATCCCATAAAATTTCTAAGTATTTCATAAGATGCATTGAAGATTGATGCAGTACACATTTTTTTAATCAGAGGAAAGCGCCAAACCCGATGGTTTCATATAGCGCCGGTAGTGAGAGTAGGTATTAAAATTCCATCAAAGCAAGGATATGATACGTCCAGTTCCCTGGATCAAGAACCCCTCCACAGCACCAGGCAAAATAATGCAATAAGGTAAAGTAAATTCTACTACACAGTTTCGAGAGTAAAAGCGTCAGAATAGCATCTAAGAGGTTCGTTACCACACACACGTGTTGAAATTTTGTAGCTGATTAGAAAAAAATTAATAAGTTATGTAGCACTAAGCGTAGGGGACCCAGGCATGGAATTACTTTCAAGGATCTTGGCCAATATATATTACACAAGCTTTGAAAATTATGAGGCCGACGGAATAAGGCGTTGTCGAGTAATAAATGAAAATTTGTGAGATAGCAAAGGTAAATGATGCTGAGAATATCAGGAAAAATAGAACGCATTCTCTCGTTAAATTTAAAACCACGTTAAAACCCATTTGTACGTAAAATTGTCTACAATCCTGTGCGCTCAAAATTAATATAAACATACTTCCTATTATAATACGATAATACGATGGTACCACTATGACCCCGCTTCCTCCTGCTTCGTCTCACCTGACTACAGTATATAAGCCACGTCTACGGCCCTTTGCTGTACATTCTACAAGATTGATGGACTGAACACATCGACTCCAGGCTGAGGGACTGATTACCTCAAACTCCTCCTCTCCTTACACCTTTCTGCTTTGTATTGGACTGATGAGGCCAGTGTGGCGAAATGTTTCCTAAATGAAGATTCCCATATGTTGCGTAAGTGTCTCAATCTTCAATACGATAATAAATTGAAATATACGCACTTCAGGGTGATTGACAAGATGAACGTAAACAAATCCCAACAGTTGTAAGAGTTTGAAGGTGATTAGAAATATTTTCCAGTTCACTGATCTGATTCCAACGATTACAGTTATATTAACTACAATAGTAAAATTTAAAATATTGTACGTACTCAGATTCAACTTATGGGTTATCTACCTTTTTATATACTGCATTGTCAATAATATTGAGAAGCCATAGTTACTGAATAAAAAAGGAATATCATTATTCAAAAACATGTCAAACTGGGATTAATCACACACTATGGCAGAGTGACCCTTGGGTTCAGGAAGACACAAGTGGTGAACAATAAGGCCGATCACCTGCGTCATTTTCCAGGTACTATCTTTGATAAGTAAGACACATGTGCAAGAGTTAGAAATTCTAATTCCAAAACGTTTCCTCTATACATTAGGCTTCTTCAGTCGAATACAGAGGAGGCAGCAGAAGCAGAAGAGATGCAATCTGTCCATCACCCTTGAAAGCGTAGTAATGAGATGGTCAATCCCTCACCCTCGAAGACGTCTTAAGATTAACGGATTGATTACAGCTCTACTGCTTCTGCTGCCCCCTCTGTATTTGACTGAAGAAGCCTTCTGTGTAGGCGAAACTTCTTACAAATAAAGGTACCTAACTGTTGCACATTTGTCTTACTTATCAATTTTTCAGTATCGTATACCGTTATGGTTATAGTGTCAGACAATCCAACATAGCGGTATCTTGTATAGAGGCCATTTACTACAACTTTATTGCCTGATAAGCAATTACGAGTGAGAATTATTGAATTAATAGGGAACCTACCCAGTAGGTTTGCTGCAGTGCCTCAATGATTACTCTCTTCTACTAGAGGGCTACGCCTTTTCTGTCGTCAAGATTTTCTCCGCCTCACCTTGACAGTATATAAGTCTCCATTCTGTTGTTTCAGTTTCACATTGTTCCAGACTTTAAACCAGAATTCTCCACCAAGTTGAGGGACTCACCACCTCAAATCTACATCTTTGAGGCTGATCAACTGATTACATCTTTGCTAATTCTTCTGGCTTCTCTGTATTGTTCTGCATAAGCCTATTGTTTAGGAGAAACGTTTCGGAATAAAGATACTAACTGTTGAACGTAAGTCTTACTACCATAACAGTGGGAATGTGTTCAACAACTTCCTAAATAAAGATTCCCATATGGTGCATAAGTGTCTCAATCTTCAACTTCGGTTATTAGAACAAGTGAAGATGCTAAAATTTCAAGAATCTGTTCCTCGTTTTTGTAAAGTTTTAAAAATTTGAAGCCTATTGAATTAGGTATTCTCAATTTATGAGTGAAATAAAATCGGTATGCCTGAAAAAGGAAAAAAAAAAACATGAATAATCAGGCAACTTGCATATATTCCACTGGGGTATACCAAATTTTACTCATACAGAGTCTTCCCTCCCTCCATCTCATGCCAAATTTTCTTAGAGATATAGTGAACTCACCCTACTTCCCGTTATTTTTCCGCATTAAACAAATTGCGCCTCTAAATTCGGCACTCCTTAATTACGTCTTGACTCTTCAACTTGGCTAATGTCTAAGTTACAGAAAAAAATCTCGTTTCCTCAACATGCAGCCAATCTGAATTCGTGCATCTTTTTATACAGAACTCATTAAGAACATTGTTCTTCTATGTTTTTCTCCCTGTCCATCTTTGCCTTTCTACTATTTATATTTTTACTCAATGTAACTTGATATTATCAGTCTGATATATATTGAAGCTTAAATCAAAAGCTCCACAATAAATTTATTCACTCAATGCTCAATGAGCTAAGAGGAACCATGACTGCCCTAACTAAAGCTGCCGTTCTAGTCTAAGAAAAGTGAACCCCGCCTCTGGGTTCCATGTCATTTCTGTCATCGAAATAGTCTTAATTGTCGATGAATGGCACAGCAGTATCCTCACAGTGCTCATCCAGCCAGCAAATAACATCACTTGCTGGGGATAATCATTCATTTCTAATTCACCTTCATGACAAAGTGCCACATATTACAGAGATTCCTACTTTCCTCGTAATTCTGCCCTGTACTTGCTAATCAAATCCTCACTTCTACGCTTACCGTCATTATTACCTTCAACAATGACTCACATAATAGGGTTGAGCCCATTACCTTTCATAATGCAATAAATATGGTTAACGATGATCTCCACTTTGACCTAAGACAGAAAATTGTTTGCTTCCTGCTCTAATCTTTCAAATAAAAACGACCGTCCATAAATTTAATCTAACTGTAATCAACATAGACAATGCTCTAACTTTACTAATGGTATTTCATTGTGTCGTTCATTAAGCAGCAGAGAGGAGAAATCTGTGGTTTCCACAGCAGTCTTTTTGACCTTCCTGGCTTTTAGGTTCAGTCCTTTCCTTCCCACCAGCTTCCAGTCATTTTGGCACATCACCTCTTCCTCCCTCCTTTCCTTCCCTTTTACAGTTCGGCTGGTCAACTTCCTTCGTTTTCCAAAGGACTCGCCACCAGAGGATTGCCACAGTTCCATTTGTTTTAGGCAGACTTTATACCTTGAAAATATGACTGGAGGGAGTTTCGGGATCAACGCCCCCGCAGCCCGGCCCATGGTAGTCGAACCTCTCCTCTGGCTTCCTCCAACTCCTCTTTCACTTGTGGTACATCTGCTCCAGGAAGACATTGTTGATTCATTCAGCATAGAGGTCACTAAAAATGCTCTTTCACGATACAGGAAAAAAATTCAATACACGAGACAATGAAGTAAAACAGAGCTGGACATACTAGACTAAGAATAAGATGCACAAAACAATGTAAAGAAACAGCATGGAACACATAGAACATTACACGAAAATCACTGCTTTACATCCGGGGACACTAGTTCTCCTGGGGTGACACAGGCTAGGACAAGGGGTGACTTGACAGGCTTGGGTGACCATTGGTGACAAGGCTCGGTACTATTCGTCGTATTTACAAGCAGCAATTACTCCTGCCAGGTATAATATATTGTACTTGAAAAACATCTATGCAGACAAAACCATCAATTATAAAGCTATCCAAGTACTGTTTGTGTGTGTGTTTTTATCAGCTGCAATTTGTATATACTTCTACAAAACTTATTAATAGAAATAGAATTCGTGCTTATCCAGAATCTACACGCATGTTCACGAACCTCTGTGATGGCTTGGTCTCCATTTACAAGAAACTAATCTTGCATGCAGAGAAGAGATGAGATGGTTGTCAAGGAGCAAAGTTCTCTCCCAAGTGCACAAGTTGAAAGATGAGCTGCAAATTTTGTTCGTGAACGATCACGCTAAGAGACAGAAGTTGGGTGATATGCATTAGCTGGCAAGAATTTACTACATGAATTCCATCTTTGAGCCTCTCAAGAAACTTAACCTCTCCAAGCCAGGAAGAAAGTGTGATGTGTTAAAGCCTTCGGGATTTTGCAGGAGTTAACGCTGAAACCGCGTTATGGAAATAGCTGTCACAACGAAACGAAATTTATTCCTCTTGGAAAACTGCACTGACTTTTCGAAAGCTGTAAAAGGAACGATACATTTCTAGAGCATTACAGTAAGGCTAAGGTTCATCATTGCAACTCACCGTTATAGTATGAGAGAATGTCATTATCTGTTCATGAAGAACAGATAAAATTCATATAGTGCTCCAAGTGAATAATGAATCCTCTTCTCATGTAGCATATCCAGTCATCCCATATGTAAAAATGCAAGCCTATCATCGCAGTAACATCCTACTGTGGAGATATTTGGACATTTCTGCTGCAAGTCTTAACTCTGGCCAAGGAATCCCTGACCATATTATTGCTCGTATGTCAAGCACAAACTTGTTAGGAAAAAATAACTTCCATCTATTTTCAATGTCAAAATGAAGATAGGGAAATGACTCGATGAAATCGAAAAGCAAAAGTGAAACACAGTCGAATAAGATGTTACTCCTTCTTAGTATCAGTTGCAACATGATTATCAACAAAAAGAAACATTTAAGTGAACAATAAACATTTAGGTAATTTTAATATTTTTTTAATTATCATTTTTGTAACATAACTGATACCATTAACTTTCATAATTTGTGTTAATTCACCAAAACAAAAAAAAATAAAGTTAAAATTTCTCTAAACAACAGTTGAGAAACGATTAGTGTTCACTAACTGTGAGAGATGAGAAGGAAGTGAATCACGGTCAGACTACGTCCCTCACCTCCAACTTCACCCCCGTCATAACGTATGCAAACCTTTTTCACTAAAATTTTATGTGTGTAGAAAAGATAACAGTTTATATAATGCAATATGTTTTGTTATTTATATTAAATAGTATGAATGAAAAGTGAATTTAATATACAAAGTAATTTATTACAGCACAAGAGGCCACAAATTTCCTTCAATGCTGATTACTATGAGAAACGTGATCTTTTCTTTCACCATAAAAAACAATGACAAAACAATACTGCATAAATATTAGAAAATAAATAAATAAATAAATGTGAGGTGGTTGCTCTTTGTCATGAGACACAGCGTTGTCAGGTGATTCCAACTGATTGTCTTTACTCATAACAAAAAAAGTATAAACAGTCGATACAAGACTAATATTTCATGAGACTTTACTACGCAGTAGGAGAATGTTGTCACCAAGTGAGAATAATACAAAACCATAAACCAACTTAGAAATTAAATATTCTAATAAAAGCTACATCAACGAGTTTCAAAATTTGTGCGCAATTTTTATGATACAGTTAAGTAAAAAAAGATTCATTTATTTTTCCCCAAATCTGACTTTTACCGAGGAACAAATCCCTTTTTATGTTCCTTGTGAACCTCACTATTGTTACTTAGTACTTGTCTACTAGTCATTTTCCCTGTGAGCCTCACTAGTACTTGTCTCACTTGACGTGTTCACTGTTAACCTCCCCAATATAGATTAGTATTTGTCTCACTTGTCGTGTTCACTGTGAACCTCACCACTATAGATTAGTACTTGTCTCACTTGTCGTGTTCACTGTGAAACTCACCACTATAAATTAGTACTTGTCTCACTGGTCGTGTTCACTGTGAACCTCCCCACTATAGATTAGTACTTGCCTCACATGTCGTGTTCACTGTGAACCTCCCCACTATAAATTAGTACTTGTCTCACTGGTCGTGTTCATTGTGAACATCCCCACTATAGGTTAGTACTTGCCTCACTTGTCGTGTCATTCGTCTCTCAACCTGCGGGGCGAGAGGATGCTTTCTGAGACTACCCCATTTTGACACCTGGTGGTGAGTTGAGTACTTGGATACCAAGATGGCGGAACAGTCTGCATTGAGCTGGTTCTTAGCACATTAAGTGGCGCTACGATGAACGTCCTACTCCCTGGGATCATAAGGGATGCATATGGTATTCCCAATGAGGAATTGTATGGCGTCGCACTGAATGGATTGACAAGAATCTTCGTGAAATTTGTACGAGCCGGCTTCTACACAATAATCGTCGAGAGTTACCAGGAACAACGCATGTGTTCTAATTCAGCGGTTGAGGTCTTTTTACATGACGTCTCTATTTACTTCACATGGGTGAAGGTACGAAATGTACCCTTCGAGGCGACAGCGTATAGTCTACAGGAGTTTTTCAGCAGTTACGGGACAGTGCATTCTGCACCCATGGTAGTGTGGAGGGATGGCCCGTATGAAGGGCTGCCGGAGGGTTCTTACTCCCTCAAAATGTCTTTAACAAGACCTATACCATCCTACGTTACGTTGGCCGGTTATAGGACACAGGTTTTTGTGTACTATGCTGGTCAGAGGAAAGCATGTCGTTTGTGTAGCTCCTATGAGCACATGGCAACCCAGTGTCCTCGGAGGCAGGCTCCTCGAGTTCCGGGGCCTTCATCTGTGATTCAGCAGCCGTGCGACTTGGAGCCTGACTCGGGTGCTTCGGGAGGACAGAGGACTGACCTTTGGAGCGAGGTCGAAAGGGAGGGGGCGGCGGCGGAGACGTGTGTCCCTCTCCCAGGCGCGTCGGGGGAGACGAAGATGACGCCTGAGGAATCTTTAGTCCAGGACGCTTTGACCCAGGATGGTTTATTGGCGGATGTGCTCAAGGATTTTTTGGATGGGGAGGAGTCCTGTGCAGAAGGCGTTTTCAGTTTATGTGAGGACGGAGCACAGGAGGGACAACAAAACGCGGAGAAAGCCTGAGCAAGGAAGAACTGGAGCGTGTGGTGGACGTGGAGGTACACCAGGAGGATTCGCCTGATGTTGATATGTGTGTAAGCGGAAGTTCTAGGAAAAGAACTGCAGGGGCATCAGAGATAGACGAGGTCATCACCTCGGGGCAGAGGCCAGGGAAGAAATCGTGGGCAGCGGTATGGGAGCCGATGGCTCATAGTGGCAGAGGTGCGACTGAGTTGCACAGTGGGAAAGGGAGGGGGGAGGTGACTGCACAGGAAAAAACGGGTGAAAAAGCAGGTACACGTAATGTGAAAAGTGCAGTGAGTAAACCCCAGCGGCATAGGGGAAAGCCGCCCCTCCTATAACATTCAGATGTGTCACACTTAATCTTAATGTCCTTAAGATAGAGGTCAAGAAAGTTTGGTTGGTGTAGTTTTTACGGAGGTTTGATGTCGACATTTGTTTTTTGCAGGAGCATAATCACAGGCTAGATGTGAGTTGAGGTTGAAAGGATATCCTACGAATGTTACCAGTGGTTTGCAATTGAAGGGTGGGGTAGCAGAGGCGGTAAAGGAGACCAGCCCCTTCGCTGGTCTCCTTTACATATATATATATACGTCGGCACGACGTATATATATATATATATATATATATATATATATATATATATATATATATATATATATATATATATATATATATATATATATATATATATATATATATATATATATATATATATATATATATATATATATATATATATATATATATATATATATACATATGTCGTGCCGAATATGTAAAACTGGTCAATTAGCAAGAACTCATTTAAAATTAAGTCTTTCCTAAAATTTTCTCTTATACGTTTAAAGATATATTTTTTTCATTAATGTTGATGTAAAAATTTATAATTTTGCACCAAAAGGAATTTAGAAAACTTACCTAACCTTATTATAACAAGAACAATTTATTTTAGCCTAACCCAACTAAATATATTTTAGATTTGTTTACAATAATTTAATACTAAACGAACACAGTGAAATATATTTTTTTCGTTAGGTTCAGAATGATTTTGGCGAAATTATTGCACACACAAATTTTCACTTGTCCTATATGGCAAGATGAGTGTTGCTATTTAAGCCAAGATCGCAAATTCTGCCTATTCGGCACGACATATATATATATATATATATATATATATATATATATATATATATATATATATATATATATATATATATATGTATATATATATGTGTATATATATATATATATACATATATATATATATATATATATTAACAAGTTAAGAAAGCCTAGAGAACAAATGGATTTGTCAGTTAAAAATAGGAGAGGAGAGTTATTAAATGGAGAGTTAGAGGTATTGGGAAGATGGAGGGAATATTTTGAGGAATTGTTAAATGTTGATGAAGATAGGGAAGCTGTGATTTCGTGTATAGGGCAAGGAGGAATAACATCTTGTAGGAGTGAGGAAGAGCCAGTTGTGAGTGTGGGGGAAGTTCGTGAGGCAGTAGGTAAAATGAAAGGGGGTAAGGCAGCCGGGATTGATGGGATAAAGATAGAAATGTTAAAAGCAGGTGGGGATATAGTTTTGGAGTGGTTGGTGCAATTATTTAATAAATGTATGGAAGAGGGTAAGGTACCTAGGGATTGGCAGAGAGCATGCATAGTTCCTTTGTATAAAGGCAAAGGGGATAAAAGAGAGTGCAAAAATTACAGGGGGATAAGTCTGTTGAGTGTACCTGGTAAAGTGTATGGTAGAGTTATAATTGAAAGAATTAAGAGTAAGACGGAGAATAGGATAGCAGATGAACAAGGAGGCTTTAGGAAAGGTAGGGGGTGTGTGGACCAGGTGTTTACAGTGAAACATATAAGTGAACAGTATTTAGATAAGGCTAAAGAGGTCTTTGTGGCATTTATGGATTTGGAAAAGGCGTATGACAGGGTGGATAGGGGGGCAATGTGGCAGATGTTGCAAGTGTATGGTGTAGGAGGTAGGTTACTGAAAGCAGTGAAGAGTTTTTACGAGGATAGTGAGGCTCAAGTTAGAGTATGTAGGAAAGAGGGAAATTTTTTCCCAGTAAAAGTAGGCCTTAGACAAGGATGTGTGATGTCACCGTGGTTGTTTAATATATTTATAGATGGGGTTGTAAGAGAAGTAAATGCGAGGGTCTTGGCAAGAGGCGTGGAGTTAAAAGATAAAGAATCACACACAAAGTGGGAGTTGTCACAGCTGCTCTTTGCTGATGACACTGTGCTCTTGGGAGATTCTGAAGAGAAGCTGCAGAGATTGATGGATGAATTTGGTAGGGTGTGCAAAAGAAGAAAATTAAAGGTGAATACAGGAAAGAGTAAGGTTATGAGGATAACAAAAAGATTAGGTGATGAAAGATTGAATATCAGATTGGAGGGAGAGAGTATGGAGGAGGTGAACGTATTCAGATATTTGGGAGTGGACGTGTCAGCGGATGGGTCTATGAAAGATGAGGTGAGTCATAGAATTGATGAGGGAAAAAGAGTGAGTGGTGCACTTAGGAGTCTGTGGAGACAAAGAACTTTGTCCTTGGAGGCAAAGAGGGGAATGTATGAGAGTATAGTTTTACCAACGCTCTTATATGGGTGTGAAGCGTGGGTGATGAATGTTGCAGCGAGGAGAAGGCTGGAGGCAGTGGAGATGTCATGTCTGAGGGCAATGTGTGGTGTGAATATAATGCAGAGAATTCGTAGTTTGGAAGTTAGGAGGAGGTGCGGGATTACCAAAACTGTTGTCCAGAGGGCTGAGGAAGGGTTGTTGAGGTGGTTCGGACATGTAGAGAGAATGGAGCGAAACAGAATGACTTCAAGAGTGTATCAGTCTGTAGTGGAAGGAAGGCGGGGTAGGGGTCGGCCTAGGAAGGGTTGGAGGGAGGGGGTAAAGGAGGTTTTGTGTGCGAGGGGCTTGGACTTCCAGCAGGCATGCGTGAGCGTGTTTGATAGGAGTGAATGGAGACAAATGGTTTTTAATACTTGACGTGCTGTTGGAGTGTGAGCAAAGTAACATTTATGAAGGGATTCAGGGAAACCGGCAGGCCGGACTTGAGTCCTGGAGATGGGAAGTACAGTGCCTGCACTCTGAAGGAGGGGTGTTAATGTTGCAGTTTAAAAACTGTAGTGTAAAGCACCCTTCTGGCAAGACAGTGATGGAGTGAATGATGGTGAAAGTTTTTCTTTTTCGGGCCACCCTGCCTTGGTGGGAATCGGCCAGTGTGATAATAAAAAAAAAATATATATATATATATATGTATATATATATACATATATATATATATATATATATATATATATATATATATATATATATATGTGTGTGTGTGTGTGTGTGTGTGTGTGTGTGTGTGTGTGTGTGTGTTGTGCCGAATAGGCAGAATTTGCGATCTTGGCTTAAATAGCAAAGTTCATCTTGCCATATAGGACAAGCGAAAATTTGTGTATGCAATAATTTCACCAAAATCATTCTGAAAATAACGAAAAAAATATATTTCACTGTGTTTGTTTAGTATTAAATTACTGTAAACAAATCTAAAATATATTTAGTTGAGTTGGGCTAAAATAAATTGTTCTTTTTATAATAAGGTTAGGTAAGTTTTCTAAGATTCTTTTGATGCAAAATTATAAATTTTTACATTAACAATAATGAAAAAAATATATCTTTAAACGCATAAGAGAAAATTTTAGAAAGGACTTAATTTTAAATGAGTTCATGCTAATTGACCAGTTTTACATATTCGGCACGACATATATATATATATATATATATATATATATATATATATATATATATATATATATATATATATATATATATATATATATATATATATATATATATATATATATATATATATATATATATATATATATATATATCTATATATAGATGTGCACCTTCATATGATAACCCTATACTGCACGAATATGACAGTATTCTGAGGCAGATTTTTACGAAAGTACTTAACCTTACTCTAGACGACGGGCAGTGGAACCAAGCTACACTTCCAATCAGACTAGGAGGCATTGGTGTCCGCAAGTCATCACAGATTGCGTTACCTGCTTTTCTGTCCTCGTGTATTGCATCCAGAGAGCTTGTAGCAGCGATTCTCCCTGAACATCTTAGGGACAAGATTGGAGTCCAGGACCAAAAATTCATTGACGGAGTAATGATCTGGGATAATCTAACGGGCTCTGAAACCAGAGCTGCTTTCCCCAACAACTACAAACAATCACACTGGGATGGTCCAATAGTGGAAAATATAGCCTCAACAATGCTTCAGAGTGTGTCAGGGAAGGATAGAGCCCGCCTGCTGGCAGTGAGAGCCCCTCATGCTGGGGACTTTCTGTTGGCTGTTCCCAACTCCAGCCTTGGCACACGCCTCGACCCACAGACCATCCGCATCGGTGTTGCCCTTCGACTTGCCGTCCCTATTCTCGCCGAACACAGGTGTATTTGTGGCAGTGAAGCAGCAGACCGATTCGGGTACCATGGTCTTGTGTGGCGTAAACCCGAGTGAAAGATTGCAAGACATGATTGCCACCCCAACTATGCAGATCTGATGGCAGCCAGAAGCGTCCAGATGGTATCACCCTTCAAGCCTGGACAGATGGGAAGCAGGTGGTGTGGGACTATACATGTGCATCTACCTTGGCTGATACCTATCTCCAATACACCAAGGAGGAAGGAGGGGCAGCTGCCAGCTTCAGGGAGTCCCAAAAGTCTAGAAAATATGGAGAACTTGCCCATCATTATATGTTTGTTCCCATAGGCTCAGAGACCCTTGGCTCATGGGGAAAGAGTGCATCTAAATTCCTTAAGGAGCTGGGAAAAAGACTCATCAGGGTAACTAGGGATCCCAGGGCAGCTAGTTTTCTGTTCCAGCGGCTCAGTGCGGCTGTTCAAAGGGGTAATGCATGCTGTATTTTGGGCACACGCCCCAGCTCTGAGGAGCTGGATGAGATTTTCGCCTTATAATCGGTGATACACACGTAACAACATGTACCTTATATGCCACCTTTATATCAACAATGTATCTCTTAAATCTTCTGTACCATATTATGTAATAAAATATTCCTATTGGCAAATAGAATATATATTAAAAGATGGGGTGGTAGAGGAAGTGGAATATTCAAACGGCTTCAGGAAGAAATCCAAATATTCTTCCTTGAAGCCTTTTTATCCACTTTTCCGAGGCTATGGGTCCCACAATTTACACCAGAGATGGACCCCATCTATATATATATATATATATATATATATATATATATATATATATATATATATATATATATATATATATATATATATATATATATATATATATATATATATATATATATATATATATATATATATATATATATATATATACATATATAAATATATATATATATATACATATATATATATATACATATATATATATATATACATATATATATATATACATATATATATATATATACATATATATATATACATATATACATATATATATATATACATATATATATGTCGTGCCGAATAGGCAGAACTTGCGATCTTGGCTTAAATATCAACGTTCATCTTGCCATATAGGACAAGTGAAAATTTGTGTATGCAATAATTTCGCCAAAATCATTCTGTACCTAACGAAAAAAATATATTTCACTGTGTTTGTTTAGTATTAAATTACTGTAATCAAATCTAAAATATATTTAGTAGGGTTAGGCTAAAATAAATTGTTCTTGTTATAATAAGGTTAGGTGAGTTTTCTAAGATTCTTTTGGAGAAAAAATAATTTTTTTACATTAACATTAATAAAAAAATATATCTTTAAACGTATAAGAAATTTTTTTAGAAAGGTCTTAATTTTAAATGAGTTCTTGCTAATTGACCAGTTTTACATATTCGGCACGACATATATATATATATATATATATATATATATATATATATATATATATATATATATATATATATATATATATATATATATATATATATATATATATATATATATATATATATATATATATATATATATATATATATATATATATATATATATATATATATATATATATATATATATATATATATATATATATATGTATATTCATGTGTGTATGCTTAACAATTCGCAAAGAGGTGAACTTTTTACACATCAAAATTCAAATTTGCATATCCTGTAGAAAATCACACAGTACTTTCACCACTCATCAAGATCCCATGTAAGTATGTGCGTCTAGCAGAAGCTAGACGGTCTTTCGCTGTACCCTGGGATACCAGGCTTGTGATAAGCTATTACATCAAATCCTGCCTTAACTCATACACTCGATACTAGCACAAGCGGACAGGTCTTGTCAATGAATATCGCAACACCGCCTTTAATACGCATAAAGCGGGCACCATATGCTCTACTGTATATCCCACAACATGGAACTGACTCACATTTACATTATGTTCCTGCACCAGCGCTATGCTGACATAATATCTGTGTAATACATTGCACCACCAATGTTTCTTCAGTGGTAAATTATGACTATTCATATTGAAAGTAACGACTTTTATTGCCAAGTTGCTTGTGGTTTGTTTCCTTTTTCGCTTCTTAATTCAGTTTATCTTGAATTGCCTTTACCTTGTCTCGCACATCTTTATGTAGTCGAGACGGAATTTTCTGATTCGTAAACGTTATCGTATGAAATGTCGATACTCTAGATGGCTGTTTATGAGACCTTGCTACACTCACACTCGTTGCTACATTACTATCTGTCTGTACATAAGAACATAAGAACATAAGAACGAAGGAACACGGCAGCAGGCCTACTGGCCCATGCGAGGCAGGTCCAAGTCCCCTACCGGCTTAAGCCAATGCCCCCAACCTAGTCAGGCCAGGTCACATTGACTTAAGGGAGGAACACGGCAACCGACCTGGTGGCACAAGCTATCAGGTCCAACTCACACCCACCCACGTCCACTCATGTATTTATCGAACCTATTTTTAAAGCTACATAACGTTCTGGCCTCTAACTGTACTTGGGAGTTTGTTCCACTCATCCACAACTCTATTACCAAACCATACTTTCCTACATCCTTCCTGAATCTGAATTTTTCCAACTTAAAACCATTGCTGCGAGTCCTGTCTAGGCTAGATATTTTCAGCACACTATTTGCATCCCCTTTATTTATTCCTGTCTTCCATTTATACACCTCAATCATATCCCCCTAGTGGCTAACGCGACGGGCTGGAGTTTTGAGACTATGACCGCGGGTTCAATCCCGGCCGGGGGTATGGTTTGTTTGCAATCGTGTCATTACGATTTCTTGAGTCATCCCCCCTAATTCTACGTCTTTCTAGAGAGTGCAGATTCAGGGCCCTTAGACTATCCTCATAGGGAAGGTTTCTGAAACATGGGATCAACTTTGTGATCCTCCTTTGTACATTTTCCAAAACATTTATATCCATTCTGTAATACGGTGACCAAAACTGTGCATCATAATCTAAATGAGGCCTAACCAAGGATGTATAGAGTTGAAGAACAACCTGAGGACTCCTATTATTTATGCTTCTTGATATGAAGCCAAGGATTCTATTAGCATTATTGCGAACACTTATGCACTGTTGTCTTGGTTTCAGATTACTGCTAACCAGAACTCCTAAATCTTTTTCGCAATCCGTAATATTAAGATCTACATTATTTAGTTTATATGTGGCATGGTTATTGTCCTGTCCAACATTTAGAACTTTGCATTTGTCTATATTAAACTGCATCTGCCACTTCTCCGACCACTGCATCAGTCTATTCAAATCTTTCTGGAGTGCTCTAATGTCCTCGTCAGAATGAATTCGACGGCCTATTTTGGTGTCATCGGCAAACTTGCTGATGTCGCTCTTTATGCCCTCATGTATGTCGTTTATGTAGATTATGAACAGCAGGGGGCCCAACACTGACCCCTGTGGAACACCGCTCGTGACGCTTCCCCACTTTGATTTCTCCCCATTTATGCAAACTCTCTGCTGCCTATTTGTCAACCATGCCTCTATCCAGGAAAAATTTTCTCCTATTCCATGTGCCTTAATTTTCCTCAATAGTCTCTGATGTGGGACCTTGTCAAAAGCCTTACTGAAGTCCATATACACAATATCATATTCATTACCATGATCTACCTCCTCAAATACTTTAGTGAAAAAAGTTAATAAATTCGTAAGGCAGGAACGCCCCTTTGTAAAACCATGCTGAGATTTGTTGATTAATTTATGCTTTTCAAGGTGGCTACGAACTGCCTCGGCAATTATTGATTCCATAAATTTTCCCACTTTGGAGGTTAGGCTTATTGGTCTATAGTTCGAAGCTAAAGACCTGTCACCTGCTTTGAAAATAGGTATCACATTTGCCATTTTCCACTTATCTGGCACCATGCCAGTTTGTAGTGATATGTTGAAAATATTAGCCAAAGGTGTGCTAAGCTCCTCTTTACATTCCTTTAGAACCCTTGCATACAGTTCATCAGGGCCTGGGGATTTGTTAGGTTTTAATTTATCTATTTGCCTAAGGACCATGTCACTTGTGACCCTAATCGTGCACAGTTTATTATCGTCCTGTTCTACATAATTTATCATTTCTGGAATATCGCTGGTATCCTCCTGCTGCTGATGTACTTGAACACTGACTTGTCCTGTTTGAACCATGTTCCTTGAATCAAATGCATTATTTACATGGTGTATCGGTTTTATCGATTTAATATCCATTTGACATTCACTCGATGCTATGTCTCTTATTTCCTTTTCCAAATGCAATATTGGAGATGATATTTTCAGTTCCATGGAAGATTTTTTTTATCATTTATCAACCAAGATTCCTCTGTACCGTCACGTTTCACCGTTGGTGTATTTTGTCCTAGACTCTTGATTGTTCTTGCGTTACTATTATTCGTTACCATTGTAAGGTTTTGTCACTCTTATGCCGTGCTGAAGTGATTTACATATTCCGATGACCATGAACGTCATTATTTCATTCCATCGTTGTTTCAAACTCCTGTGACCACAGGACACGAGCATCCTTAAGTTTTGTTGACATATCATCAGTTGGTCACTCCACCTGTTAAACTATCAGGTCGTCAAAACCATTCCCTGGCCAGTGTACTTTCACATTATTCATATCACCGCCATTGGGGAAACAGGTACTGTCGAGGCCCAACAGATTACTCATCTCGTAAGTGTTTGCGCATTACATTTAAGACACTAGTTAACAAAAAGCTTCACACTAGCTATATTGACATGTGATGGTATTGGGTGCCATAGAATCAATTTGATCACACACTTCTAAATATTAGTCTTTCCTATCGCTGATACTGCTGTACTTCCAAGATCACATTATGTTTCTCCCCGGACTTCTTAATCGTACTAAGTAAATCTGCCTCATCAACTTCAAATAACATTCCTCGTATTCTAACCCATGCGTATACAATACTTACGACCTTTATTTCCACTTTTCATATCCATCTGCTCGTGATGAAAGGAAAAATGTTGCTATTTAATTTCAAATTTGTTCTCTGATTCGGAAACGCAATACAAGTAATACATTATTTCTTCACATACTCACACACACACACACACACACACACACACACACACACACACACACACACACACACACACACTGTATGGTAGCATGCAGCGAGAGTGAACAAGCTAGCGAGAACAGGAAACCAAAAATATATATATAACTAGAGAAGGTGGAAGCAGTAGGCTTCCAGGAAGTAGTGCAGCCATAGCAGCTTGGGTGTCATTACAAATAAGAAATATTACTTACCAAAAATGAAGTGTAATTTACCAAAAGTAGAAATATGCAAGTGATAAGTGTGGCAAATAAGGATTCAAAAGGGCAATGAGATTAAAATAATTAAAGAGAAGGACAGAGTTGGAAGGGCAAGGAGCAGGAGAGTCATCGTACAGCGAGCAACGGGATGGACGATACATCTGAAGCGTAACATACAAATCACTTATGTTTGTGATAAAAGTGGAAGTTTGAGTGATAGAGCCGGCCCTACGATCACTGGTAGCTGGTTGTCATAAGAACATAAGAACATGAGAAAGAAGGAACACTGCAACAGGCCTACTGACCCATGCGGAGCAGGTCCATGCCCCCTCCCCTCGAATTAGCCCAGTGACCCACCCAGTCTGGTCACCTTCACTCAAGGAAGGAACACGGCACCATACCCAGCAGCACAATCTAGTCAGGTCCTACTCACACCCACCCACACTCACTCAAGTATTTATCTAACCTATTTTCAAAACTACACAATGTTTTAGCCTCAATAACTGTACTCGGGAGTTCGTTCCACTCATCCACAGCTCTATTACTAAACCAGTGCTTTCCTATATCCTACCTGAATCTGAATTTTTCCAACTTGAAACCATTGCTGCGAATCCTGTCTTGGCTGGAAATTTTCAGCACGCTATTTACATCCCATTTATTTATTCCTGTTTTTCATTTATACACCTCGATCATATCCCCCCTAATTCTACGCCTTTTGAGAGAGTGCAGATTCATGGCCCTCAGTCCATCCTCATAGGGAAGATTTCTGATTCATGGGATCATCTTTGTCATCCTCCTCTGTGCGTTTTCCAGAACATTTATATCCATTCTGTAATAGAGACCAGAACTGAGGAGCATAGTCTAAATGATGCCTAACCAAGGTTATATAGAGTTGAAGAACAACCTGAGGACTTCTGTTATTTATACTTCTAGATATGAAGCCAAGAATTCTGTTAGCTTTATTGCGACCTCTAATGCACTGTTGTCTTGGTTTTAGATTACTGCTAACCAGAACTCCTAAATCCTTTTCGCAATCAGTAGTATTAAGATCTACATTATTTAGTTTATATGACGCATGGTTATTTTCCCGTCCAACATTTAGAACTTTGCATTTGTCTAAATTAAACAGCATCTGCTACTTCTCCGACCATTGCATCAGTCTATTCAAATCATCCTGGAGTGCTCAAGTGTCCTCATTAGAATGAATTGGACGGCCTATTTTGCTGTAATCAGCAAATTTGCTTATGTCGCTCTATATTCCCTCATCTATGAAAGTTAAGACACATGTGCAACATCTGGATATCTTTATTGTAGACGTTTCGCCATCCAGGGGCTTTATCAATACAGATTCTAGGACATAATAGGAAGACAGTAGAACTATATACAAAAGATGAGGTAATCAGTCCCTCGGCCTTGGAGTTAGTGTTCACAGCATCCACCACGATGCTGTGAACACTAACTCCAAGGCCGAGGGACTGATTACCTCATCTTTTGTATATAGTTCTACTGTCTTCCTATTATGTCCTAGAATCTGTATTGATAAAGCCCCTGGATGGCGAAACGTCTACAATAAAGATATCCAGATGTTGCACATGTGTCTTAACTTTCACATTGTCGGTATTTTATACCTTTCTTGCACATCCCTCATCTATGTCGTTTATGTAAATTGTGAACAACAACGGGCCAAACACTGACCCCTGAGGAACACCGCTTGTGACGTGCCCCCATTCTGATTTCTCCACATTTTATGCAAACTCTCTGCTGCCTATTTGTCAGCCATGCCTCTACCCAGGAAAAAAATTCTCCTCCTATTCCGTGTGCCTTAAGTTTCCTCAACAGCCTCTTATATGGAATTCTATCGAAAGCCTTACTGAAGCCCATATGCAAAATATCATATTCATTACCGTGATCTACCTCCCCAAGCACCTTAGTAAAAAAAGTTAGTAAATTCGTAAGACAGGAACGCCCCTTTGTAAAACCGTGTTGAGATTCATTAATCAATCTGTGCCTATCAAGATGGATACGAATTGCTTCGGCAATTATTGATTCCATAAATTTTCCCACTATGGAGGTAAGGCTTATTGGTCTATAGTTCGAAGCCAAGGACCTGTCACCTGCCTTGTAAATAGGTATTACATTTGCCATTTTCCACTTATCAGGCACTATGCCAGTTTGTAGTAATATGTTAAAAAGATTAGCTAAAGGTATGCTAAGTTCCTCTTTACATTCCTTTAACACCCTTGCAAACAGTTCATCAGGACCTGGGGATTTGTTAGGTTTTAGTTTCTCTATTTGTCTGAGGACCATGTCACTAGTTACCGCAACCGTGCATAGTTTATTATCGTCCTGTTCTACATAATCTATTATTTCAGGAATATCGCTAGTATTTTCCTGGGTGAAAACTGAGAGGAAGTAGGTATTGATAATTTCACACATATCCCTATCACTGTCAGTGATCTGACCAGAGTTACTCTTAAGTGGGCCAATCTTGTCCCTAATTTTACTTCTATATACCTGAAAGAACCCTTTTGGGTTAGTCATTGAATCCCCTACGACCTTAGCCTCATAATCCCTTTTTGCTTTTCTTATTCCTTTCTTTATTTCTCTCTTAAACTGAATATATTGATTTCTTACCTGCCCATCCCCTCTTTTGATATGCCTATATATGCCTCTCTTTTGACCAATGAGATGTTTTAATCTGTAGTTCTTCCATTTGTTATAATTTTTGTTAGATCTAATTTCCCTACTCGGAACAAAAGTCGTCTGGGCAGCTAGAACTATGCTTTGAAAAACATTATATTGGCAACCAAGATCACCTACCTGACCCATAGTCAGAACATCCCAATTTAGCCCACCCGGGTACCATGAAGTCGGGCAAGTGAAAATCTGGGACAGAGATTTGATTGCAGTTATCTGGGTAATTTCATTATATATTGAAACTAAGTGATTTGTGGTCACTTTCCCCAAGCTCATCATTAACCTCAAGATTATTAATTAGTGACTCTTTGTTGGCAAGAACCAAGTCAAGCAGACTGTTTCCTCTAGTTGGTTCTGTCACAACCTGTTCTAAAAAGCAATCCTGAACCGTATCAAGAAAGTCACTAGACTCAAGATTTCCTGTCATATTGTTCCAATTAATTTATCTAATGTTAAAATCTCCCATTATCACAACATTTTCATATCTAGATGCCTAATGAATTTCGTCCCATAACAGCTTACTGCACTCCCTATCAAGGTTTGAGGGCCTATAAATCACACCCAAAATTAATTTGTCACGACCCTCGAGAAACTGTAGCCAAACAGATTCTGTGTTCGATGTTTCTAATCTTATATCATGTCTAAGACAACAATTTAAATTTTCTCTGACATACATCGCCACTCCACCACCCTTCCTCTTGACCCTATCAGCGTGGAATAGTTTATAACCCTGTATGTTGCATTCAGAAGGCATTTCTCTATCTTTCAGTTTGAACCAGGTCTCTGTTATACCAATAATATCCATATTACCTACACTTGCAAGTAATCTTAGCTCATCTATCTTATTACTTAGACTCCTACTATATGTATAGTAAACCTTAAGGGAGCTAGTCACTCGTTGCCCTCTGCTATCTCTCTTTGCTTGTTGATCAATTGATTTGCCATTACTAGCAACTTTATTTTGAATATTGTCTTTTAAGCATATCCCTGAGGTATCCCGGTAATAACTGCTGTTTTCAACCCTAATAGTGCAGCCTTATTGTTTCCCACAAACACCCATACCTCTATAATCTATCAGTTTAAATTCCTAGACAAGTCATCAATTACCCTCTAAATCGAATTGGCTAATGCAACCACTCCATCCCCAGAGAGATGAACCCCATCCCTTGCATACATATCACGTTTGCCAAAGAATAGGCCCCAGTTATCAATGAATGGGATTGCAAGTTCCTTGCAGTACCTGTCTAGCCAGCAATTTATACCAATTGTTCTAGACATCCATTCATTGCTCACTCCCTTTCTAGGCAAGATGCTACATATGACTGGGATCCCTCACTTAGACCTAACTACTTCTATGGCTAACTACTTCTATGGCAATAGAATGAGAGGGCGAAGTCAGTGTTTATTCATGGGCTTCAGAAGAGTGAGGGAAGGACACACACTGAAAGACGGTGGGCAGAAAGACAGGAGATTGAGAACCTCATCAAAGGAATATGGGGAAGAGGAAATGTCTGAGACTGTAAATTTTCAGAGAATAGGGGGTTACCTGAAGGGGACAAAAGGACTGATCAAGCTGATTTTCAGGACAGAAACAATGTGGAACAGGATACCCCATGAGAAGCCATGGTTGGATGATTCGGCAGCATACAAGAGGGTGTTCATAGACCAATACAAAACAAAAACAGAATGACAGCAGCTGATGGAGAGGACACAAACGTGAAAGGAGCTAGGAGAGACAAGAACAGAATCAGCAAAGAATAACTAGAGCAGGGCAGAGCAACAAGAGGAAGCACACATCGAACCACCACCAGAACCCCAAAACCAATCACATTATCCCAGCATAGACCACAATCCACACTCACAACCCCCACCCCACACTACGCTGTAGAATCCCACAGTACACTTCCAGGTCCCCCACCCTCACAGACTCCCCAAATCACATTGCTGGAGAGGAAACTGAAGGTATGGTACACCAACACTGATGGAATAACAAATTAGTGAGAGGAGTGGCACGAAAGAGTCAAAGAGGCATCACCGGACATCATAGCCCTCACAGAAACCAAGCCCACAGAGGTGATAACAGATGCCATCTTTCCAACGGGATATCAGATCCTGAGGAAAGACAGAGAGAACAAAGGAGATGGAGAAGTGGCACTGCTGGTCAAAAATCGATGGGATTTTGATGAGCTGGAGAGAGGAGACAGAGGAGAAACAAGAGATTACATAGTACTAACGCTTCAGTCTGGAGGTCCCAAGGTGGCAATTGCTGTGATGTATAACCCACCACAGAACAGAAGGAGACCAAGGCAAGAGTATGATGAGAGTAATATAGCAATGGTTGACACACTGGCTGAAGTGGCCAGAAGGGCTCATGCTAGCAGGGCAAAGCTACTGATCATGAGTGACTTCAACCACATGGAAATCGATTGGGAGAACCTGGACCCACATGGGGGCCAAGAAACGTGGAGGGCTAAGATGATGGAGGAGGTACTGTAAAACCTCATGTACCAACACGTAAGGGACACTACCAGGGAGAGAGGAGAAAATGAATCAGTGAGACTGGAGCTAGTATTCACCTTGAGTAGTGCAGATATTGAGGACATCACGTATGAAAGGCCCTTAGGGGCCAGTTAGCATGTATTTTTAAGCTTCGAATGCACAGTAGAGATACAAGTGGAGGGGCAAGCAGGAAGGGCTGGACGAATGAAGCCATACTGCAAGAAAGGGGACTATGCAACCATGAAGATCTTCCTCAATGGGGTTCAGTAGGACAGAGAACTGGGAAGTCAGTGGATGAGGTGATGGAATATGTGACAGCAATATGCATGGAAGCTGAAACAAGATAAGATAAGATGAGATTTCGTTCGGATTTTTAACCCCGAAGGGTTAGCCGCCCAGGATAACCCAAGAAAGTCAGTGCGTCATCGAGGACTGTCTAACTTATTTCCATTGGGGTCCTCAATCTTGTCCCCCAGGATGCGACCCACACCAGTCGACTAACACCCAGGTACCTATTTGCTGTTAGGTGAACAGGACAACAGGTGTAAGGAAATGCGTCGAAATGTTTCCACCCGCCGGGAATCGAACCCGGGCCCTCCGTGTGTGAAGCGGGAGCTTTAGCCACCAGGCCACCGGGCCACCATTGAGGAGAGGTTCGTACCCAAGGGTAACATGAATAATGAAAAAGCCAGAATTAGCCCATGGTTCACCCAAAGGTGCATGGAGGCCAAAACCAAGTGTGCTAGGGAATGGAACACGTATAGAAGGCAAAGAACCCAGGAGAATAAGGAGATCAGTCGTAGAGCCAGAAATGAATATGCACAGGTAAGACGGGAGGCCCAAAGGCAATATGAGAATGACATTGCAGTGAAAGCCAAATCTGACCTAAAACAGTTGTACAGCCACATCAGGAGGAATATAATAGTCAAGGACCAGGTAATAAGGAAAGAGGGGAAGTCACAGAAAACGACCACGAAGTATGCGAGGAGCTCAAAAGGAGATTCAAAGATGTGTTCACAGAGTAGAGAGAAGGGCCTCCAGAAAGGCAGAGAGGTGGGGTACATTCTCAAGTACTGGACACAATACATACAACAGAGGAAGAAGTGAAGAGGCGTTAAGCAAGCTAGATACCTCAAAGGATATAGGGCCGGATAACATCTCTCCATGGGTTCTGAGAGAGGGAGCAGAGGTGCTTTGTTTACAACTAACAACTGTCTTCAACACATTATCGAAACAGGATGACTACAGGAAGTATGGAAGAGAGCAAATGTAGTCCCAGTTTTTAAAAAAGGAGACAGACACGAAGCATTGACCTATAGACCAATGTCACTGACGTGTATAGTATGTAAGGCCAGGGAGAAAATTATCAGGAGAAGAGTGGTGGAGCACCTAGAAAGGAATGAGCTTATCAACGACAGCCAGCACGGTTTCAGGGACGGGAAATCCTGCATCACAAACCTATGGAGTTCTATGACAGGGTGACGGCTCTAAGACAAGAGAGAGAGGGGTGGGTAGATTACATTTTCTTGGACTGTAAGAAGGCGTTTGAGGACCAGGCAGGGATAATAGGGAAGGCACTACAGTCGATCAGGGAATACCTGTCAGGAAGGCAACAGCGAGTCATGGTACATAGCGAGGTGTCAGAGTGGGCGTCGGTATCGAGCGGGGTGCCACAGGGATCAGTTCCAGAACCGGTACTGTTTCTTGTATTTGTGAACGACATGACGAAAGGAATAGACTCCGAAGTGTCCCTGTTTGCAGATGATGTGAAGTTGATGATAAGAACTCAATCAGACAAAGACCAGGCAGAACTACAGAGGGATCTGGACAAGTGCAGAACTGTTCCAGAAACTGGCTCCTGGAGTTCACCTCCACCATGTGCAAAGTCATGAAGACTGGGAAAGGGCGATGAAGACCACAGACGGAGTACAGTCTAGGGAACCAGAGCTTATAAACCTCACTTAAGGGAGAGGATCTTGTTGTGACTATAATACCGGGAACATCTCTAGAGGTGCACATCAGCCAAATAACTGCTGTAGCATGTGGGTGCCTGATAAACCTATGTACAGCTTTCCGACATCTAAATAAGGTGTCGTTCAGGACCCTGTACACTGTGTACGTTATGCCCATACTGGAATATGCAGCGCCCGTGTAGAATACTCACCTAGCCAAGCATGTAAGAAAACTAGAGAAAGTGCAAAGGTTTGCAACAAGACTAGTCCCGGAGCTAAAGGGTATGTCCTACGAGGAGAGGTTAAGGGAAATCGACCTAACGACACTGGAAGACAGGAGAGTTAGGGGAATATGATAAGGACATATAAAATGCTGAGAGGTATAGACAAGGTGGACAGAGACAGGATGTTCCAGAGATGGGGCACAACAACAAGGGGTCACAGTTGGAAGTTGAAGACTCATTTGAATCACAGGGATGTTAGGAAATATTTCTTCAATCACAGAGTTGTCAGGAAATGGAATAGCCTGGGTAGTGATGTAGTGGAGGCAGGATCCATACATAACTTTAAGAAGAGGTTTAATTAAGCGCACGGAGCGGGAAGAGTGACCGGGTAGCGGCTAGTTGAAGAGGCGGGGGCAGGAGCTGTGAATAGACAACCGCAACCACAACTAGGTGAGTACACTCACACACAGAGCTATGACTCGACCCTTGCAACCACAACTAGGTGAGTACACACACAGTTCCTAACAGTATATAACAATAGCATTCAAGAGCATTTGTACAATAATATCATTGAGGAAGTAGTCGAAGACAAGTTGAAGAGAGAAGCTCATTATCTCCCGCACCACGGAATCAGAAAGGGTTCTGAAACCACTCTATTACGTGTTGTATATAATTGGAGCGCACGTGCTAATGACTGTATGATGACAGAACCCTCAGTAACTGAGAAGCTTGGAGATGTGCTTATGAAATTTTGCGCAAATCCAAATGTCTACACGGCTGATATTTCTAAAGCTTTCTTTAGAGAAGGACTACAAGAAACAAAGATTATATTCGAGTCATGTGGCCTGAACACCTGCATGTTCCCCAAAGTCCAGTGAAAACATATCATTTCAAGTCAGTTTTGTTTGGTGCAACATCCTCTCCATTCTTGCTAGAAATCTGAAGGAATCTGAAAGTCCCTTCAAAGATACCTTCAATAAAAGTTTTTATGTGGACAGTCTTCAAGGTACTGTGAATAAAGAGGAGGATTTGACATCCTTAAACAGAGAAGCTAACAAGGAAATGATAGAAGCAAATATGGCTATAAGGATGCGGAATAATAATTCAACTCACTTAAGGGAACTTATCATATAAGATTTCCCTGAAGCTGAAATTCCTGATTGCAACAACCTACTTGACTTGATTGGAACACACAGGATGACACTTTGAGGCTCAAAGAAATAAACAAAAAACATGCAGTAGACTCTCCTAACGTAGTTTACTCTCAGAGCATCACAATGTTTTGATCCCGTAAAACACGTCTTACCAATCACCATAAAAGGTAAAATGTTTGTGCAAGGTGCATGGAAGCTCAAAATAGATTGGGATGAGAACTTGACTTTAGAAATGAGCCAAGCATGGGATGAAATAACCACGGAATTGAAACAACTTCATCAAATTTAATTTCTGAGACATATAGGTCAAAAGGGAAACAAGTACACATTACATGTGCTCTGTAATGCGTCAAGCAAAGATTATGGTGTTGTAGCTCATAAGAGTAAAGCTGAAGGAAGTTTACTAATTACTTCAAAGGCCAGGATAGCACTCCTGAAGGTCCGAACAGTACCACAATTGGAGCTAATAGCACTCTACTTAGGTACAAAATTAGCTACCTGAACAAAGTGCTCGATCATCTCACTATTGAAAAAAAAGTGATCTGGAGTGATAATGAAGCAGTTCAACAGTGGTTTCGAAATAACAAGAGTAAGTTGGCCTATATACACAATAGAGTAGCAGAAATAAGAAAGATGCAGAGAGACTATCTCTTTCTCCACGTTTCTACCCATGAGAATCCAGCTGACATGTTGTCACGTGGTGTCCCACTCAAAAAAATTTTGAATAACAAATTATGGCTCCACGGACCGAACTGGCTTTCTAATGAAAATAACTGGCTTCAGCAAAAGCACACAGAAACAGTCTGATTGAACACAGCAGAAATAATCTGATTCAGTACAGATGGATCTATATACTCATCTTTGGGTAAACTCTTAAGAGTTACAACTCTTGTCTTCAAATTCATTAAATTGACAAATCGTAATTACTAATTTTCTGAACCAATCAAATATTGGGTAAAACAAATACAGAAAGATGTCTTCTCTACAAAGTACAAATTTCTGGAAACTCATGATAAATCTCCAAAGAAATCTAATATGATTCACTTTTTAGAACTTTATCACGACTCACGAAAGATTACAAGATGTCGAGGAAGAATTCATAATTATTTACTACCCAATGAAACAATTCTGACACCCAAAAATCATTGGCTAACTAAACTGATTGTTAAAAACGCCCACAGTAACGTGTTACATGGTAGGGTAGCTGACACTTTGTCATATACGACAATCCAACCACAAGGTCGACAAAGAGAGAAAAAACAATTAAGGGACTGCATTACTTGTCGTCACTTCGATATGTGAGTACATCAGTATCCAGGTTCATCTCCATATCATGCTGAGCGAGTATGTCATGTCACTCTATTTGAGGTGACAGGTGTAGATTAAACTGGACCAATAATTCTAACTAAAACTGTTGACAAAGTTCCTGTCAAGGTGTACATCTGTTTGTTCACTTGTGCTACAACTAGAGCAGTACATCTAGAAGTAGCCACTGACATCTCTGCTGAAACTTTTATCAAACTATTAAGAAGGTTTACAGCTAGAAGGGCGTCTCCCAGACTGATAATTTCTGACAATGCAACAAACTTTGTTGCTGGTACTGCTTATACATGCAAGATCTTTGATCAACCAGAGGTACAACAGATGCGGAATCAACACAGTTGTTGTTGGAGATACATTCCTCCTTTGCTCCATGACAAGGTGGATTTCACGAAAGGGTGGCAGGCATCATAAAACGTTGTTTAAGACTCTTCATTGTCAGCAAATCGACTTAGAAGATTTTTGGATAGTCGTAAGTGAAGTAGAAAATATTAAGTTACCGATGATCTGGACAATTTGAAAGTGGTAAGTCCGTCTCATTTACTCCATGGCAGAAGGCTCGAACCAGTTCCTCCCATGAATGATAAAGAAACCATGGACGATTCTGAGCAACTCAGCCATAAATTCAAACACCTTAAAAAAGTAATTGAATGTTGGGAGAAAATTTGTTGGGAAGACTATCTCACCTTACTGAGAGAACACTTCTATGGAGCTGGTGTTCCTGAAAATCACATGTCCTTTAGACCTGGTGACAGTGATTAGTGACAATGATGATCCAAGGTCTCAATGGCCTTTTGGAAAAATAGTAACCATACATCCTGATGCAAATGAAACCATCAGCACAGTTGGAGGAGGCGATGATGGAATTCCCAGAAGGAAAAAAAATGAAAATTTTTGGAAAAAAAAGTTTTCTTATCGAAAAATAGTGCATAACTCTGGCAACATGTTGATGCACTCAGTTTCTCTCTATCATATTTCTAAGTATCTTTTCCAAAAATTTTAATTTTTTGTTCATGATGCCAATTCGTTTTTTTTTTTACTCCATACATTATGATTTTTGTGATTGTTTCTTTCGAAATACATTACATGACATCTTCTCTTTGGACTCCATGTTAGTGTGCAGAGTGATTGTGGATCGGTCGCCTGTGGGCTGCCTACAAGTGTGGAAAGGTGTGTGCTAAAACTTTTGGCACGCCGTGACCCTTTTTTCCTGTTTTTGCAAAAACTATTTATAGGAGTGTCATGATTTTTGAAGAACTGAGACACCTATGCAACATATGGGAATCTTTATTGAAGAAACATTTCGCCACACAGTGGCTTCATCAGTCTTATACAAAGCAGGAAGTTATAAGGAGAGGAGGAGTTTGAGGTAATCAGTCCCTCAATCTGGAGTCGTTGTGTTCAGTCCATCAATCTTGTAGAAAGTACGGCACAGGGCCGTAGCAGTGGCTTATATGCTGTAGTCAGGTGAGGCGAAGCAGGAGGCGGGTCATAGTGGAACCATCCACTAGTCTAAGTAGGTCTTTGCTCGAAGATTGCCTTAAATTCATCCTCTCCTTATACCTTCCTGCTTTGTATAAGACTAATGAAGCCACTGTGTGGCGAAACGTTTCTTCAGTAAATATTCCCATATGTTGCATAAGTGTCTCAATTCTTCAACTTGTCTGTTTTCAAAACCATTCATCACGTCATGATTTTTGCACACGTTGTTGAGGAATGATGGTTCTACTTAAATAAAACGAGGATTTACGGTATAGTTTACCGTGTTGTTTTTATTGATCTATACCCCAAAAAATCCTTAAAAAAACACACACACACAAACTTCAACATTTTTTTATTGCGCAATCTATTGATATTTAGCTCAAATAACCCCCCCCCCCCTACGCCTATTTTCTATCTATCTTTTAAAGCAAAAAGTATCTACAAATACAGTGTGCAAGTTTCAAATGTTGCTTAAATCACATTAAAAATTTCATTGGAATTGGACAAAAAAAAAAAAAAATTGATGTCCCTCGTCGCCCCCTGAGGTTTTGAGCGAAGGTGTAGTGAATAAGTGGACAGTGGATAAACTAGTGCCATTAGAATTACATAGTGTTGAAAACAAACTTAGCGGGCTAGTGAAAAAATCAAAATGTTAAGAGATAAATAGTTCACCTATGGCAACCTTTCACCGGCTCACCAATATGGAGAAAATTGTCCAGAAATAGATGGGGTATCTTTCAGCCCCTTTAGCTCTCTGAGGGACTTAGCCCTCCCGGAAGGGGCTAGTGGACTCTTCCTTCCTCGCAAAAAACTTTATTAGAACCACATGTGTACCAGGCATCTCCATGCATGGCTCTCTTCTTGCTAGAATTTCTGATCAACTACACAGTGAAGATTAAACGAGATTAATTACTCGTTTCCCCATGCAGGAAAATTAAGAGAAAACCTGCTCCCCACTTGGTCTACAAGCGCAACGTGGCAGATGTTGCAGGTGTATGGTATAGGAGGTAGGTTACTATCAGCAGTGAAGAGATTTTACGAGGATACAGAGGGTCAGGTTAGAGTATGTAGGAGAGAGGGAGATTATTTTCAAGTAAAAGTAAGCATTACGAAAGGTTGTGTAATGTCACCATCGTTGTTCAGTATGTTTATAGACGGGGATGTAAGGGAAATGAATGCTCCGGTGTTAGCAAGAAGTGTGGGGTTAAAAGATAACGAATCTAACACAAAGTGAGAGTTGTTACAGTTGCTCTTTGCTGATGACACTGTGAACATATAGGAAACAGTAAGTTGATGAGGATAACCGGAAAATTAGGCTATGAAAGATTAGTTATCAAACTGGAGGAAGAGAGAATGGAGGTGAGTGAATTCAGATATTTAGGAGTGGCCATGTCAGCAGATGGTCCATGAAAGATGAGGTGAACCATAAAATTGCATATATATATATATATATATATATATATATATATATATATATATATATATATATATATATATATATATATATATATATATATATATATATATATATATATATATATATGTCGTGCCGAATATGTAAAACTGGTCAATTAGCAAGAATTCATTTAAAATTAAGTCATTTCTAAAATATTCTCTTATACATTTAAAGATATATTTTTTTTCATTGATGTTATTGTAAAAAAATTAATTTTTGCACCAAAAGAATCTTAGAAAACTTACCTAACCTTTTTATAACAATAACAATTTATTTTAGCCTAACCCAACTATATATATTTTAGATTTGTTTACAGTAATTTAATACTAAACAAACACAGTGAAATATATTTGTTTCGTTAGGTTCAGATTGATTTTTGGCGAAATTATTGCATACACAAATTTTCACTTGTCCTATATGGCAAGATGAGCGTTGCTATTTAAGCCAAGATCGCAAGTTCTGCCTATTCGGCACGACATATATATATATATATATATATATATATATATATATATATATATATATATATATGTATATATATGTATATATATATATATGAATATGTATATATATATATATATATATATGTATATGTATATATATATATATATATATATATATATATATATATATATATATATATATATATATATATATATATAGTCGTGCCGAATATGTAAAACTGGTCAATTAGCAAGAACTCATTTAAAATTAAGTCCTTTTTAAAAATTTCTCTTATACGTTTAAAGATATATTTTTTTCATTGATGTTAATGTAAAAAAAATTAATTTTGCACCAAGAGAATCTTTGAAAACTTACCTAACCTTATTATAACAAGAACAATTTATTTTAGCCTAACCCAACTAAATATATTTTAGATTTGTTTACACTAATTTAATACTAAACAAACACAATGAAATATATTTTTTTCGTTAGGTTCAGAATGATTTTGGCGAAATTATTGCATACACAAATTTTCACTCGTCCTATATGGCAAGATGAACGTTGCTATTTAAGCCAAGATCGCAAGTTCTGCGTATTCGGCACGACATATATATATATATATATATATATATATATATATACATATATATATATATATATATATATATACATATATATATATATATATATATATATATATATATATATATATATATATATATATATATGTCGTGCCGAATACGCAGAACTTGCGATCTTGGCTTAAATAGCAACGTTCATCTTGCCATAAAGGACGAGTGAAAATTTGTGTATGCAATAATTTCGCCAAAATCATTCTGAACCTAACGAAAAAAAATATATTTCATTGTGTTTGTTTAGTATTAAATTAGTGTAAACAAATCTAAAATATATTTAGTTGGGTTAGGCTAAAATAAATTGTTCTTGTTATAATAAGGTTAGGTAAGTTTTCAAAGATTCTCTTGGTGCAAAATTAATTTTTTTTACATTAACATCAATGAAAAAAATATATCTTTAAACGTATAAGAGAAAATTTTAGAAAGGACTGAATTTTAAATGAGTTCTTGCTAATTGACCAGTTTTACATATTCGGCACGACATATATATAAATATATATATATATATATAAATATATATATATATATATATATATATATATATATATATATATATATATATATATATATATATATATATATATATATATATATATATATGTCGTGCCGAATACGCAGAACTTGCGATCTTGGCTTAAATAGCAACGTTCATCTTGCCATAAAGGACGAGTGAAAATTTGTGTATGCAATAATTTCGCCAAAATCATTCTGAACCTAACGAAAAAAATATATTTCATTGTGTTTGTTTAGTATTAAATTAGTGTAAACAAATCTAAAATATATTTAGTTGGGTTAGGCTAAAATAAATTGTTCTTGTTATAATAAGGTTAGGTAAGTTTTCAAAGATTCTCTTGGTGCAAAATTAATTTTTTTTACATTAACATCAATGAAAAAAATATATCTTTAAACGTATAAGAGAAAATTTTAGAAAGGACTTAATTTTAAATGAGTTCTTGCTAATTGACCAGTTTTACATATTCGGCACGACATATATATATATATATACATATCTATATACATATACATACATATACATATATATATACATATACATACATATACATATATATATACATATACATATATTTTTTTTTTATTATCACACCGGCCGATTCCCACCAAGGCAGGGTGGCCCGAAAAAGAAAAACTTTCACCATCATTCACTCCATCACTGTCTTGCCAGAAGGGTGCTTTACACTACAGTTTTTAAACTGCAACATTAACACCCCTCCTTCAGAGTGCAGGCACTGTACTTCCCATCTCCAGGACTCAAGTCCGGCCTGCCGGTTTCCCTGAATCCCTTCATAAATGTTACTTTGCTCACACTCCAACAGCACGTCAAGTATTAAAAACCATTTGTCTCCATTCACTCCTATCAAACACGCTCACGCATGCCTGCTGGAAGTCCAAGCCCCTCGCACACAAAACCTCCTTTACCCCCTCCCTCCAACCCTTCCTAGGCCGACCCCTACCCCGCCTTCCTTCCACTACAGACTGATACACTCTTGAAGTCATTCTGTTTCGCTCCATTCTCTCTACATGTCCGAACCACCTCAACAACCCTTCCTCAGCCCTCTGGACAACAGTTTTGGTAATCCCGCACCTCCTCCTAACTTCCAAACTACGAATTCTCTGCATTATATTCACACCACACATTGCCCTCAGACATGACATCTCCACTGCCTCCAGCCTTCTCCTCGCTGCAACATTCATCACCCACGCTTCACACCCATATAAGAGCGTTGGTAAAACTATACTCTCATACATTCCCCTCTTTGCCTCCAAGGACAAAGTTCTTTGTCTCCACAGACTCCTAAGTGCACCACTCACTCTTTTTCCCTCATCAATTCTATGATTCACCTCATCTTTCATAGACCCATCCGCTGACACGTCCACTCCCAAATATCTGAATACGTTCACCTCCTCCATACTCTCTCCCTCCAATCTGATATTCAATCTTTCATCACCTAATCTTTTTGTTATCCTCATAACCTTACTCTTTCCTGTATTCACCTTTAATTTTCTTCTTTTGCACACCCTACCAAATTCATCCACCAATCTCTGCAACTTCTCTTCAGAATCTCCCAAGAGCACAGTGTCATCAGCAAAGAGCAGCTGTGACAACTCCCACTTTGTGTGTGATTCTTTATCTTTTAACTCCACGCCTCTTGCCAAGACCCTCGCATTTACTTCTCTTACAACCCCATCTATAAATATATTAAACCACGGTGACATCACACATCCTTGTCTAAGGCCTACTTTTACTGGGAAAAAATTTCCCTCTTTCCTACATACTCTAACTTGAGCCTCACTATCCTCGTAAAAACTCTTCACTGCTTTCAGTAACCTACCTCCTACACTTGCAACATCTGCCACATTGCCCCCCTATCCACCCTGTCATACGCCTTTTCCAAATCCATAAATGCCACAAAGACCTCTTTAGCCTTATCTAAATACTGTTCACTTATATGTTTCACTGTAAACACCTGGTCCACACACCCCCTACCTTTCCTAAAGCCTCCTTGTTCATCTGCTATCCTATTCTCCGTCTTACTCTTAATTCTTTCAATTATAACTCTACCATACACTTTACCAGGTACACTCAACAGACTTATCCCCCTATAATTTTTGCACTCTCTTTTATCCCCTTTGCCTTTATACAAAGGAACTATGCATGCTCTCTGCCAATCCCTAGGTACCTTACCCTCTTCCATACATTTATTAAATAATTGCACCAACCACTCCAAAACTATATCCCCACCTGCTTTTAACATTTCTATCTTTATCCCATCAATCCCGGCTGCCTTACCCCCTTTCATTTTACCTACTGCCTCACGAACTTCCCCCACACTCACAACTTGCTCTTCCTCACTCCTACAAGATGTTATTCCTCCTTGCCCTATACACGAAATCACAGCTTCCCTATCTTCATCAACATTTAACAATTCCTCAAAATATTCCTTCCATCTTCCCGATACCTCTAACTCTCCATTTAATAACTCTCCTCTCCTCTCCTTATTTTCAACAAAATTTGTTGATAACATCTCACCCACTCTCTCATTTGCTCTCTTTTTACATTGCTTCACCACTCTCTTAACTTCTCTCTTTTTCTCCATATACTCTTCCCTCCTTGCATCACTTCTACTTTGTAAAAACTTCTCATATGCTAACTTTTTCTCCCTTACTATGTATATTTGTATATATATACATATATATATATATATATAAATATACATAAATATATATATATATAGATATATATATATATATATATATATATATATACATAGATATATATATATATATATAGATACATATATATATATATATATATATATACATACATATATATATATATATGTCGTGCCGAATATGTAAAACTGGTCAATTAGCAAGAACTCATTTAAAATTAAGTCCTTCCTAAAATTTTCTCTTATACGTTTAAAGAAATATTTTTTTCATTAACGTTAATGTAAATTTTTTTAATTTTGCACCTAAAGAATCTTAGAAAACTTACCTAACCTTATTATAACAAGAACAATTTATTTTAGCTTTACTCAACTAAATATATTTTAGATTTATTTTCAATAATTTAATACTAAACAAACACAGTGAAATGTATAATTTTTCCTTAAGTTAAGAATGATTTTGGCGAAATTATTGCATACACAAATTTTCACTTGTCCTATATGGCAAGATGAGCGTTGCTATTTAAGCCAAGATCGCAAGTTCTGCCTATTCGGCACGACATATATATATATATATATATATATATATATATATATATATATATATATATATATATATATATATATATATATATATATATACGTGTGTGTTTGTGTGTGTGTTTGTGTGTGTGTGTGTGTGTGTGTGTGTGTGTGTGTGTGTGTGTGTGTGTGTGTGTGTGTGTGTGTGTGTTACAAAAAAACACGATATCTAATAGGCATAGAGATCTCCAGTGAATACTAGAAAGGACTGCCCTTCTAGCATCCAGCCTGTTACTGAGTTTTTGTAACAAGTAGTCAGTATCCTGGTCCAGTTATCCGTTAGAATTCATTAAGATTCAACAGTGCTTCAGGATTACAACTGGTAGGCTACTAACTAAAGAAATTAAAATTTAATAAGTTTATTAATAATAAAATTGTCTAGGCATATATTATCAACGTAAATTAAAGTAATGAACTGAATATAATATAGGATACAAGCTCCTACACTTCTCTCGTGTACAGTAGTATTGTGCTGAAGGCACATATCACATCTTTCTGGCTTTTAAGTACCGTCTGGTACATTAACATTTAATAACATAATACAAATATATACAAGTAAGTTTGTGTGTATGTGTGTAAGTGCTCTAAGAAGTTTGCTATGTCTCAAAACTCTACTACACTTAACCAGTGACTGACTAAAAGTCCTCACATAAACTAACTTCTTGGCCAACCTGGCAATCAGAACAGCTTGCTTCAACAATAAGGCGACTGTTAAGCTGAACAGCAATATAACAAGCAACAGCAACACAGAATCAGGAACAAGGAGATAATATAACGACACTAAGTAGGGACCATCTGCAGATCCTCCACAAAAGTCACAAAACTCCAGTACTACTGAATCTAAGTTCAGCATTAGAAAATCCCCGACTGTGATAGTACACAGATACCAGTACAAATTAGGTCAGAAGCTACAGCTCAGGACCTGAGTTTCTCAGAGTGTCTATGTGACACACAACCTCAGTACAACGTCGAAAATCACTAAGTCTAGGCAACGTTCTGTGGACAGAGTTCCTCAGAACCAACAACAAGAAAGCGACAGAGACGATCTTCCAACAAGGGCCAGCTAGAGATAGCTAGGCACGTCTTGTCGGAAGCCAAGCCAAAACAGAAAAGAGGGTGAGTCAAAGCAAGACAGTCTCACCCAGGTAAGGTGTGATCACCCTCCCTGGTCACGTGACTCTCCGTGGACTGCTACTGCCCAGCAACACAGAGAAGCTGGCAGCGTAACGAGCAACGGGCGATAATTACAGTAGTTAAACAATCAAGACTTGATTTATGAGCTCTGAATAATATATATAAATGTTACACCCTACCTAATAATATAACTAAGTCAAATAATAATAT
Source organism: Cherax quadricarinatus (assembly GCF_038502225.1). Classification (NCBI taxonomy): domain Eukaryota; kingdom Metazoa; phylum Arthropoda; class Malacostraca; order Decapoda; family Parastacidae; genus Cherax; species Cherax quadricarinatus. Next base: position 4,728,005 of record NC_091361.1, on the reverse strand, counting down.
AAAGCAATATATTTACGCAAATACAAGCAATGTAAAATTATATGAACAGGTAATATACATTATATACATTGTGACCCATTCAGGGGTCGCAATAATATATACATACATATATATATATATATATATATATATATATATATATATATATATATATATATATATATATATATATATATATATATATATATATATATATATATATATACATATATATATATATATATATATATATATATATATATATATATATATATATATATACATACATATATATATATATATATATATATCGTGCCGAATAGGCAGAACTTGCGATCTTGGCTTAAATAGCAACGTTCATCTTGCCATATAGGACAAGTGAAAATTTGTGTATGCAATAATTTCGCCAAAATCATTCTGAACCTAACGAAAAAAATATATTTCACTGTGTTTGTTTAGCACTAAATTATTGTAAACAAATCTAAAATATATTTAGTTGGGTTAGGCTAAAATAAATTGAGCTTGTTATAATAAGGTTAGGTAAGTTTTCTAAGATTCTTCTGGTATAAAATTAAAATTTTTTACATTAATATTAATGAAAAAAATATGTCTTTGAACGTATAAGAGAAAATTTTAGAAAGGACTTAATTTTAAATGAGTTCTTGCTAATTGACCAGTTTTACGTATTCGGCACGACATATATATATATATATATATATATATATATATATATATATATATATATATATATATATATATATATATATATATATATATATATATATATATATATATATATATATATATATATATAGATATATATATATATATATATATATATATAGGATGGGGTCCACCTCTGGTGTAAATTGTGGGACCCATAGCCTCGGAGAAGTGGATAAAAAGGCTTCAAGGAAAAATATTTGGATTTCTTCCTGAAGCCGTTTGAATATTCCACTTCCCCTACCACCCCATCTTTTCATATTTATTTTTTTTTACTAATAGGAATATTTTATTACATAATATGGTACAGAAGATTTAAGAGATACATTATTGATATAAAGGTGGCATATACGGTACATGTTGTTACGTGTGTATCACCGATTATAAGGTGAAAATCTCATCCAGCTCCTCAGAGCTGGGGCGTGTGCCCAAAATACAGCAGGCATTACCCCTTTGAACAGCCGCACTGAGCCGCTGGAACAGAAAACTAGCTGCCCTGGGATCCCTAGTTACCCTGATGAGACTTTCCCAGCTCCTTAAGGAATTTAGATGCACTCTTTCCCCATGAGCCAAGGGTCTCTGAGCCTATGGGAACAAATATATAATGATGGGCAAGTTCTCCATATTTTCTAGACTTTTGGGACTCCCTGAAGCTGGCAGCTGCCCCTCCTTCCTCCCTGGTGTATTGGAGATAGGTATCAGCCAAGGTAGATGCACATGTATAGTCCCATACCACCTGCTTTCCATCTGTCCAGGCTTGAAGGGTGATACCATCTGGACGCTTCTGGCTGCCATCAGATCTGCATAGTTGGGGTGGCTCCCTTACTGCTGGGCATCCAGCTGTTGTGAGGCTCCTCTTGATAATGTTATTAACCTCCTCATGTCTTGCAATCTTTCCCTCGGATTTACGGCACACAAGACCATGGTACCCGAATCGGTCTGCTGCTTCACTGCCACAAATACACCTGTGTTCGGCGAGAATAGGGGCGGCTATATATATGTATGTATGTATATATATATATATATATATATATATATATATATATATATATATATATATATATATATATATATATATATATATATATATATATATGTATGTATACATACATATATATATATATATATATATATATATATATATATATATATATATATATATATATATATATATATATATATATATATATATATATGAGTGTATACATATGTCGTGCCGAATAGGCAGATCTTGCGATCTTGGCTTAAATAGCAACGTTCATCTTGCCATATAGGACAAGTGAAAATTTGTGTATGCAATAATTTCGCCAAAATCATTCTGAAGCTAACGAAAAAATATATATTTCACTATGTTTGTTCAGTATAAAAGTATTGTAAACAAATCTAAAATACATTTTGGTGAGTTAGGCTAAAATAAATTGTTCTTGTTATTATAAGGTTAGGTAAGTTTTCTAAGATTCTTTTGGAGCAAAATTCTAAATTTTTACATTAACATTAATGAAAAAAATATATCTTTAAACGTATAAGAGAAAATTTTAGAAAGGACATAATTTTAAATGAGTTCTTCCTAATTGACCAGTTTTACATACTCGGCACGACATAAATGTATATACACACACATATATATATATATATATATATATATATATATATATATATATATATATATATATATATATATATATATATATATATATATATATATATATATATATATATATATATATATATATATATATATATATATATATATATATATATATATATATATATATATATATATATATATATATATATATATATATTATTATCACACAGGCCGATTCCTACCAAGGCAGGGTGGCCCGAAAAAGAAAAACTTTCACCATCATTCACTCCATCACTCTCTTGCCAGAAGGGTGCTTTACACTACAGTTTTTAAACTGCAACATTAACACCCCTCCTTCAGAGTGCAGGCACTGTACTTCCCATCTCCAGGACTCAAGTCCGGCCTGCCGGTTTCCCTGAATCCCTTCATAAATGTTATTTTGCTCACACCCCAACAGCACGTCAAGTATTAAAAACCATTTGTCTCCATTCACTCCTATCAAACACGCTCACGCATGCCTGCTGGAAGTCCAAGCCCCTCGCACACAAAACCTCCTTTACCCCCTCCCTACAACCTTTCCTAGGCCGACCCCTACCCCGCCTTCCTTCCACTACAGACTGATACACTCTTGAAGTCATTCTGTTTCGCTCCATTCTCACTACATGTCCGAACCACCTCAACAACCCTTCCTCAGCCCTCTGGACAGCAGTTTTGGTAATCCCGCACCTTCTCCTAACTTCCAAACTACGAATTCTCTGCATTATATTCACACCACACATTGCCCTCAGACATGACATCTCCACTGCCTCCAGCCTTCTCCTCGCTGCAACATTCATCACCCACGCTTCACACCCATATAAGAGCGTTGGTAAAACTATACTCTCATACATTCCCCTCTTTGCCTCCAAGAACATAAGAACATAATAAAGGAGGAACACTGCAGGAGGCCTGCTGGCCCATACTAGGCAGGTCCTTTACAATTCATCCCACTAACAAAACATTTGCCCAACCCAATTTTCAATGCTACCCAAGAAATAAGCTCTGATGTGAAAGTCCCACTTAAATCCAACCCCTCCCACTCATGTACTTATCCAATCTAGATTTGAAACCACCCAAAGTCCCAGCCTCAATAACCCAACTAGGTAGACTGTTCCACTCATCAACTACCCTATTTCCAAACCAATACTTTCCTATGTCCTTTCTAAATCTAAACTTATCTAATTTAAATCCATTACTGCGGGTTCTCTCTTGGAGAGAAATCCTCAAGACCTTGTTAATATCCCTTTTATTAATACCTATCTTCCACTTATACACTTCGATCAGGTCTCCCCTCATTCTTCGTCTAACAAGTGAATGTAACTTAAGAGTCTTCAATCTTTCTTCATAAGGAAGATTTCTAATGCTATGTATTAATTTAGTCATCCTACGCTGAATGTTTTCTAATGAATTTATGTCCATTTTGTAATATGGAGACCAGAACTGAGCTGCATAATCTAGGTGAGGCCTTACTAATGATGTATAAAGCTGCAGTATGACCTCTGGACTTCTGTTGCTTACACTTCTTGATATAAATCCCAGTAATATATTTGCCTTATTACGTACGCTTAGGCAATGCTGTCTTGGTTTAAGGTTGCTGCTCACCATAACCCCCAAGTCCTTTTCGCAATCTGTATGGCTAAGTTCTACATCATTTAACTTATAAGTACTAGGGTTATGGGCACTCCCAAGCTTCAGAACCTTGCATTTATCTACATTGAACTGCATCTGCCACTTTTCTGACCAAGAATAGAGTTTGTTTAAATCCTCCTGAAGTTCCATAACATCTACGTTTGAATCAATTATCCAACCTATCTTTGTGTCATCGGCGAATTTGCTCATATTACTAGTAATTCCCTCATCAAGATCATTGATATATTATAAATAACAACGGGCCCAAGACTGATCCCTGTGGAACGCCACTTGTTACAGATCCCCACTCGGATTTAACCCCATTTATGGACACTCTCTGCTTCCTGTCAGTGAGCCATGACTCGATCCACGAGAGCACTTTTCCCCCAATGCCATGAGCTGCCACTTTCTTTAACAGTCTATGGTGCGGAACTCTATCAAAAGCCTTACTAAAATCTAAGTAAATAATATCAAATTCTTTATTGTGGTCAACAGCCTCAAAAGCTTTACTGAAGAAAGTTAATAAATTAGTTAGACAAGACCGGCCTCTTGTGAATCCATGCTGAGTATCATTAATCAAGCTATGCTTATCGAGATGGCTTCTTATAATCTCAGCTATAATTGACTCTAGTAATTTGCCTACAATTGAGGTCAGGCTTATTGGGCGGTAATTTGACGGTAACGACTTGTCCCCTGTTTTAAAAATAGGAGTTACATTAGCCATCTTCCACATATCAGACACTACACCTGTTTGAAGAGATAAATTAAAAATATTAGTTAATGGTTCACAGAGTTCCATTTTGCATTCCTTAAGAACCCTTGAAAAAACCTCATCAGGACCCGGGGACTTATTTTGCTTCAGTCTGTCTATCTGCTTCACAACCATCTCACTAGTGACTGTGATGTTACATAATTTATCTTCTTCTAGCCCACTGTAAAAATTAATTACTGGAATATTGTTAGTGTCTTCCTGTGTAAAAACTGAGAGAAAATAATTATTTAAAATCAAGCAAATTTCATTCTCTTTGTCAGTAAGGTGCCCATAGTTATTTTTAAGGGGACCTATCTTATCTCTAACTTTTGTTCTATAGACCTGGAAAAAACTTTTTGGGTTAGTTTTAGAATCCCTAGCAACTTTAATTTCATAGTCCCTTTTAGCTTTTCTTATCCCCTTTTTAATGTCCCTCCTAATGTCAATATACTGATTCATAAGATGACCCTCACCTCTTTTGATACGCCTATAAATTCCTTTCTTATGCCCTAGTAGATATTTGAGCCTATTGTTCATCCATTTTGCGTCATTTCTATTTGATCTAATTTCTTTATATGGGATAAACGCTCTTTGAGCAGCATGTATAGAGTTCAGAAAACTGTCATATTGATAGCTCTCTTCGTTACCCCAGTCAACAGATGATAAGTGTTCTCTAAGCCCATCGTAATCTGCTAAGCGAAAATCTGGGACTGTTACTGAGTTATCGCTATTATCGTACTTCCATTCAATGCTAAATGTAACTGATTTGTGGTCGCTAGCACCCAGTTCCTCTGAAATTTCTAAATTATTAACAAGGGATTCATTGTTTGCCATAACTAAGTCAAGCAGGTTATTTCCTCTTGTAGGTTCTGTCACAAACTGCTTCAAAAAACAATCCTGAAATACTTCTAAGAAGTCGTATGATTCTAAGTTCCCAGTCAAGAAATTCCAATCAACATGACTAAAGTTAAAGTCTCCTAGAATTACTACATTATCGTGCCTTGTGGCCTTAACAATTTCCTCCCATAGTAGTCTCCCTTGGTCCCTATCTAAGTTTGGGGGACGGTATATCACTCCTAAAATCAGTTTTTCATGCCCCTCTGAAAATTCTATCCAAACAGACTCTGTATGTGTTACTTCAGACTTCATACCCGTTTTTATGCAACAGTTCAAGCGATCTCGGACATACAATGCCACCCTACCCCCCCCCTCCCAATACTTCTATCTTCTTGGAACAATTTAAAACCCTGAATATGACATTCCGCAGGCATGTCCCGACTTTTTGAATTAAACCACCTCTCAGTTAAGGTAAATACATCAATGTTACCTACACTAACAACTAATCTCAACTCGTCCATCTTATTCCTAGCACTACGGCAATTAGCATAATAAACATTGAAAGACTCTCCTTTCTCTTTACCTTTCCTGCTCATTTCTATTTTTCTACTAAACCTATTACTGTCCTTATCACCCAAGGTCCCTGGCTTTTCAATATCTATCTCGTTCTTATTATTACTAGTTCCCCTAGAACTCGTAATATTACTACACTGGGACTTCACTGTTTTCCTGCCAAAACCCATACCTCTATCTATTCCTAGTTTAAAGTCCTAACTGCTCCCTCCACTGCAGTTGCCAGTGCTCCCACCCCACACCTAGATAAGTGAACCCCATCCCTAGCATACATGTCATTTCTGCCATAGAAGAGGTCCCAGTTGTCAATGAATGTTACCGAATTTTCCTTACAGTATTTGTCCAGCCAGCAATTGACACCAATTGCCCTGGACAACCATTCATTTCCAACTCCCCTCCTTGGCAAAATACCACATATGAGAGGGTTCCCACCCTTACTTCTAATTATTTCTATTGCTGACCTATACCTGCTAATCAGGTCCTCACTCCTACGTCTGCCAACATCGTTGCCTCCAGCACTGAGACAGATAATAGGATTGCTCCCATTACCTCTCATGATGTCATCCAGACGGCTAACAATATCCTCCATCCCAGCCCCAGGAAAGCAAACTCTCTGTCTCCTACTCCTGTCCTTCAAGCAGAACGCCCTATCCATATACCTAACTTGGCTATTCCCAACAACAGCAATATTCGTACCTTCCTTAATGTCTTTCGTCGTGACGTTCCCAGTATTCGACTCACATTCGTCGGGTAGCACTGAGAATGTATTGGATGTTTCCACAACAGTTTCCACGGCAGTCTCTTTCTTCTTCATCGTTTCTACCTTTCCATTCGTCTTCTTGATCGTCAACTTCTTTCCCTGCTGTCCAGCCACTGACCAGTTACCCTTCTTGACCTGAGGACTCAAAACAGGAGGACTACTCCGAATCTTTTTGTTTTCCTCGGTCAGTCGCCGAATTTCCATATTCGCCAACCTCAATTCTTCCTTAAGCTGTTGGTAAAGTTGCTCGATGGAGGGCATCTTGCTTCAATTCTAGAGAGCGCGCAAACAGGTCTTCACAGAGCCAAGTACACGTCAAGTACACAAATGCAGTATAATGTGATCCTTTATTGACAACGTTTCACCCACACAGTGGGCTTTTTCAAGTTTTCAAGTCTCCACAGACTCCTAAGTGCACCACTCACTCTTTTTCCCTCATCAATTCTATGATTCACCTCATCTTTCATAGACCCATCCGCTGACACGTCCACTCCCAAATATCTGAATACGTTCACCTCCTCCATACTCTCTCCCTCCAATCTGATATTCAATCTTTCACCTAATCTTTTTGTTATCCTCATAACCTTACTCTTTCCTGTATTCACCTTTAATTTTCTTCTTTTGCACACCCTACCAAATTCATCCACCAATCTCTGCAACTTCTCTTCAGAATCTCCCAAGAGCACAGTGTCATCAGCAAAGAGCAGCTGTGACAACTCCCACTTTGTGTGTGATTCTTTATCTTTTAACTCCACGCCTCTTGCCAAGACCCTCGCATTTACTTCTCTTACAACCCCATCTATAAATATATTAAACAACCACGGTGACATCACACATCCTTGTCTAAGGCCTACTTTTACTGGGAAAAAAATTCCCTCTTTCCTACATACTCTAACTTGAGCCTCACTATCCTCGTAAAAACTCTTCACTGCTTTCAGTAACCTACCTCCTACACCATACACTTGCAACATCTGCCACATTGCCCCCCTATTCACCCTGTCATACGCCTTTTCCAAATCCATAAATGCCACAAAGACCTCTTTAGCCTTATCTAAATACTGTTCTCTTATATGTTTCACTGTAAACATATATATATATATATATATATATATATATATATATATATATATATATATATATATATATATATATATATATATATATATATATATATAATATATATTCTTTCTTCTTTCAACGTACCAGCCGTATCCCACCGAGGCGGGGTGGCCCAAAAGAAAAAACTAAAGTTTCTCCTTTTAAATTTAGTAATATATACAGGAGAAGGGGTTACTAGCCCCTTGCTCCCGGCATTTTAGTCGCCTCTTACGACACGCATGGCTTACAGAGGAAGAATTCTGTTCCACTTCCCCATGGAGATAAGAGGAAATATACAAGAACAAGAATTAGAAAGAAAATAGAAGAAAACCCAGAGGGGTGTGTATATATATGCTTGTACATGTATGTGTAGTGTGACCTAAGTGTAAGTAGAAGTAGCAAGACTTATTTATGAGACAGACAAAAGACACCAGCAATCCTACCATCATGTAAAACAATTACAGGATTCCGTTTTACACTCACTTGGCAGGACGGTAGTACCTCCCTGGGCGGTTGCTGTCTACCAACCTACTACCTATAAAATAAATATATATATATATATATATATATATATATATATATATATATATATATATATATATATATATATATATATATATCGTGCCGAATATGTAAAACTGGTCAATTAGCAAGAACTCATTTAAAATTAAGTCCTTTCTAAAATTTTCTCTTATACGTTAAGATATATTTTTTTCATTAATGTTGATGTAAAAATTTTTAATTTTGCTACAAAAGAATCTTAGAAAACTTACCTAACCTTATTATAACAAGAACAATTTATTTTAGCCTAACCCAACTAAATATATTTTAGATTTGTTTACAATAATTTAATACTAAACTAATACAGTGAAATATATTTTTTTCGTTAGGTTCAGAATGTTTTTGGCAAAATTATTGCATACACAAATTTTCACTGTCCTATATGGCAAGATGAGCGTTGCTATTTAAGCCAAGATAGCAAGTTCTGCCTATTCGGCACGACATATATATATATATATATATATATATATATATATATATATATATATATATATATATATATATATATATATATATATATATATGTCGTGCCGAATATGTAAAACTGGTCAATTAGCATGAGGGGTTCTCACTGCCAGGAGGCTATATTTTCCACTATTGGACCATTCCAGTGCGATTGTTTGTAGTTGTTTGGGGAGCAGGTCTGGTTTCAGAGCCCGTTTGATTATCCCGGATCATGGCTCCGTCAATGAACTTTTGGTCCTGGACTCCAGTCTTGTCCCGAAGATGTTCAGGGAGAATCGCTGCTACAAGCTCTCTGGATGCAATACACGAGGACAGAAAAGCAGGTAACGCAATCTGTGATGAGTTGCGGACACCAATGCCTCCTAGTCTGACTGGAAGTGTAGCTTGGTTCCACTGCTCGTCTTCTAGAGTAAGGTTAAGTACTTTCGTAAAAATCTGTCTCAGGATACTGTCATATTCGTGCAGAATAGGGTTATCATATGAAGGTGCACATCTTAGGAAATATGTATATTTATATATATGTATATATATATATATATATATATATATATATATATATATATATATATATATATATATATATATATATATATATATATATATGTATATATATGTGTGTGTGAGTGTATATGTGTGTGTATGTATGTATGTATTATTAACACATCAGCCGTTTCCCACCAAGGCAGGGTGGCCCGAAAAAGAACTTTCATCATCATTCACTCCATCACTGTCCTGCCAGAGGCACGCCTACACTATAGTTATAAAACTGCAACATCAACATCCATCCTTCAGAGTGCAGACACTATACTCCCCATCTCCAGGACTCAAGTCCGGTCTGCAGGTTTCCCTGTATCCCTTCATAATTGTTTCCTTGCTTATACTCCAACAGCACGTCAAATCCTAAATTCCATTTGTTTCCATTCGCTCCTGTCTAACACGCTCACGCACACTTGCTGGAAGTCCAAGCCGCTCGCACACAAAACCTCCTTTACCCCCTCCCTCCACCCTTTCCTAGGCCGACCCCTACTCCACTTTCCCTCCACCGCAGATCTATATACTCTCGAAGTCATTCTACTTCGTTCCATCCTCTCTATGTATTTGTTAATTTATTACAAATGCAAGTAGCTCGACAGGAATGATCCATAACTGAGACCAATTGAAACAGTCGGATTTCTTCTTGTGTTACTGCCTTGCGGTCAACACTTCTCAACAGTCAGAGGTGTTGACAGTGCCACTGTGAAGCAGCGGCTTCATTTACTATTTAATGTGATCATTACTTTTCGTGTTCATTGTGAGTCTCACTATTCATCTTTATTGTGAGTCTCACTATTCATCTTCGTTGTGAGTCTCACTATTCATCTTCATTCTGAGCATCACTATGTTATGTGTGAGTATCACTACTCATGTTCACTGTAACACAAATTTACACCTGCGTTAATGGAAAAAAAAGTAATTAGCATAACATAAATAAAGCATCTAATTATTTACTTCATTATTTAATTAAAATTCATTACTACTAAGCACTAGTTCGTCAGTGATCGGATTCACTAGTGGAAGTAGGTCAGGCCACTAATTATGCCTTTTACTACTGCACCTGCCTGTGCTTCTGATTCATCAGGGCAACAGTGGTCGGTGGTGAACACCTTCATCCACGCAGAGGGACTGATTACCTAGTTTTCTACTGTCTCCGGTTTCATCACCTTCATATAATCTGTTTTGAACTGAAAAAGAAATTGGCTGGCGAAACGTCTTCATAATAAATATCCTTCCTCAGCACATTTAAACCTGCAGCGCTCTATGATCCTTTCTAGTTTAGCGTTTGGTTTGATATGTTTTATTCATCAACATATTGTCGGTGTTATATTCCTCTACTAATATTTATAGTATGCCATTCAGAGATTAAAAGGCAAAATGGTATCTACATACACCATTAAATATACCGACCTCTCAGGAGGATTTCACGAGAGTTGAAACTTTGAAGCCGATCTGAAGAGCTTCTCTCCACCTTTCACACACAAACAAATCTGGGAATAATATATTTATCATTCTCCACAGGAAATTATTATTATTATTATTATTATTATTATTATTATTATTATTATTATTATTATTATTATTAAGGGGAAGCGCTAAACCCGTAGGATTCCATAGAGCCTGTGGGGGGGAGGGGGAGGTAGGAGGGGATGGAAGGTATTCAGGTTTAATTCAGAGAACTGGAGCACAGATCCAATTCCCTAGATCAAGAGCCTCTGACCAGCGTTAAGGAACCTCCCTTGAAGGGCCCCACAGGAAAGCCTCATACACAGTCTCATCAGTCTTAAGATACATTAAATAATTCTTGAATATTAGAAGCCAATCGAATAAGTCATATTCGAGCAACAATAGAAAATTTAAGACAGGACAAACGACAACGTCACTGAAAATGTTATTACAAACTGGAAAGTTTCTCCTGTGTAAGAAGAGTATATAATACTGACAAGATGAAATTAGGACACATGTGCAACATCTGGGTATCTTTATTGTAGATGTTTCGCCATCCAGTGGCTTTATCAATACAAATTCTAGGACATAACTTGAAGACAGTAGAACTATGTACAGAAGATGAGGTAATCAGTCCCTCAACCTTGGAGTAGGTGCGAAGAGCACCATGGTGCTCTTCGCACCTACAATAAAGATACCCAGATGTTGCACATGTGTCCTAATTTCAAAGTTTCTCCTCTTGAAATTTGGAAAATTTATAAAACAGCAAAGTTTTATTTTTATTTAATATTTCATTTATTCATTTAAATTCCCTTTAATTCTGTCTAATATGATATAAGAAGAATATTATATTTTGTCTTTATTAAGATCTAATTTTATTCTAATAAGTGGAGGCATTGCTAGTTTTCACACGGGAAAGATTGTTTTTCAATAATATTGACAAATTGAAATTTACACATGTGAAACTGAGTGAAAAGCTGCGTTTTAATAAAGTCCTCAAATGATAAGGTTTGAAGTCAATCAGAAAAGGCATTCTTCAGTAACTGATCTGACTCCAGTGATTCAAAGTTTTGTAACTATTTCATTAAAATTTCCAATTCACACCAACTGTGACTGCGTTCTTGGGGAATCATCCTTCTTATACAGTGCATTCACAACATTTAAAGGTCAATCAGAAGAAATGTTATTTTGTTATTAAATAAAAAAGTCACGTGACTATTCGTTCAACAAAATTGTTACCTTGGAACTCATGCTAACCAACAGAAGCGCGAAAATATGAAGCCGATCAGATGAGTCATTCTTCAGTTATGGTACAAATTCCAACAAGTCTAAGTTTTCATTTATTTTGCTACTTGGTCAAATTTGCCTGAACGCAAAAGAAACTTAAGGAGTATTTTCCAGGAATTAAAAAATATCAGTCATTAAATACTAAAGGCATTCAGAAGACAAACTAAAAATTGTTAAAGGAAATTTAAAGAGAACAGAAACTGTACACTATTTTACATATTATATGTCTCAAATGTCCACTGCTCGTTCACATTTTTCTAGGTACACTTTTTTTTAATGTTTAAAGCTACGCCAGCGAGGATATCTGAATATATGTGAACCATTCCAGGATGCTAGAAAAACATTCAACGTGGACATGCCAATTGTTCCAGGAATTTTTCCATCTCTACCATACATAAATGATGAAACTTTTGTAGACGTTACGATGAGGCCTTCTGGAGATATGACCGAAATAAATGGAAATAACAAAAAAAAAAGGGCAACCTCTTACTGGTTTCCCTTCGTAGATACGTGTTTATGAAAATAATAATAATAATAATAATAACTATTATTATTATTATTTGTTTAACGAATTCTTGACTTAGTCACTGTAATAAGACAGCTTTTATTTGCAGTGAAGATCATTATTAGGAATCCCCATTTTTTTTCCTCTCTGAAATTTTCTTCGCTTTTTTTTCTTTTAACTTGCTCCGAACTTTTACTTATTACTTGTCAACGCCTCATGTGATCGGACTCAGATTTTGAACCAAGTTTTATGATACGAGAGAAATGTTTCATGCAACTATTGGTGTCAACAGGTGTGCTGTGATGTATTTTTACTAGTTAAATCAGCCATATTTGTTAACTTATTTTGAATGATCTTATTTAATGGCTGATGCATCTTACAGATAGGACATTACTCAATAAGTTCATTTTCATTTAGGCACAAATTTGTCAATATATTTAAAATAATTTTAAAAGCTTAATTCATAGCAATGCGAATAATAACTGAAGAATGTCTATTAAACAGGCATCCAACTACGGTTGGGACGGAGATTAATCTCGCGGGGAGAGAGTCATAAAACTCCAGACCGACGCGTTAGCCACTGGGCCTTCTGGCTACAATAAGATTCAGCTGGCCCAGTGGCTAACGCAGCGATCTGGAGTTTTACGATTCACTAGCCGTGAGTGCAATCCCCACTCGTACCGCGGTTTGTTTGCAGTCGTGTCATTACGATTTCGTGAGTCAAGATAAGTATCATATTCATATCACTGGTGAGCTGTGCTGAAGACAAGGTTCGCTTTGTTATTGGACGCCATTGCTTTCAATTTGCCAATTTGAATATATATTGAGATACTGATATCTGTTCAATAATCAAACAATGCCTCTTCCAAGCGCCTTCAAAATGTCACCGCTGATGTATTACATAAGAATGATGATGCCAGATAAATTTAGGCTTTATAAATGAAAATTTAAAGTTATACTCACTAGGTTACAAATAGAATTATGGAATTCAGAGCAATTACTGTGTGAAGGCTTACTCAGCCCTGTAACAACTTCAGACAGTATTACCAAGGCTGGCTCATCCTCAGGAAAATTAATGAATAGAAAAAGAAATAATAATTCACAAAGATAAACACTTTATTATTTATTAATGAATTCAACGCTAATATGTACAGTTATACTGGGGTGTCTGGTTGAGGTTGACACCGTCTTGTAGAAATTGTAGCCGTTGCTGATGATGTGGAGGATGGGGGGTCACAGGTGTTGGTGACAACCCAATGACTAGTTCTTCACAGAGTCTATAGCCTTGAATAGTCAGTCCAGATGACAGGAACTCAGGTTCTTTACCACTGCAAAGATGAGGGGTAGTGTCCTGTACAATTAATCAGGTAGGTAGATTATGAATGACGTCTCATGGGCTGTTTCAGTACGTCTCCTTCAACACTTCTCGTTGGTTGGCAGGTGACCCGATCTGTCATTCCAAGCTGGAAAGAGACAGGTTACCCACTGCTTAAAAATCACTCTCCATGATAAGTGCAAGATGCTTTAAAAAGGTGGTGATTATCGAAAAGTCTTATGTGGAGCGTAAAACTGAAAGGACGAAGTTTATTATTGGTCAAAAGTGAAGCTTTCAACCAATATCCACTAGAATAGGAGTAGAGGCTTTTACTTACAGTTGTGCTGGGAGCTGTGAGTCGAGTGATTACTGTTTGGCCGGAGCCCCAAATGTCACCTTTCGGGGTGGGGAAAAAAGGGGGGGGAGGGGATAGCAGGAGCGAGACTCACCCTACCTTAACAAGCAGCTGGCAGTCAAACTATCGTTACCTTATACTTGCTCGTTACTCCTATCTGTTGAACTTTTCTCTCACACTCCCCCATACCAAGACTTATAGTCAAGGAATATAAGAAGAATAGGCGAGGAGAAAGTTCTAACATATTGAAGTCGCGTAAGGCACCAAATCTTCTAATGACTGTCACGACTTAACCAATCAGAGAAATAATTGGATGAACCATTGATATATACAATATGAAACTTATAAGCTTGGAGTGCCAATGTCCACCTCAAGAGGCGAATGTTGGTTCCTTTAAAAGTTTCTAGGTATATCAAAGGTTTGTGATCCGTCTCTAAAATGAATTCTTTTCCCAGTAAATAAAATTTAAGCTTGGAGATACCCCACACAAGGGAGAAACATTCCTTTTCTATGGTGGAGTATCTCGTTTCTGCAGGAAGGAGTTTCCGGCTTAGGAAGCATACAGGGAAGGGAGTACCATCATGGTATTGTAGTAACACCACACCTAAGCAGGTACTGGAGGCATCAGTTCTTATAGAAAATGTTTTAATATCTGGGATCCTAAGTATAGGGTCTTTTGAGAAGATATTCTTAATCTCATTAAACTTTTCTCGAGCTACGTTGGAAAGTTCAAGAAGTTCCTTCACAGACTTTTTAAGGAAGTCAGATAAGATGCCTGTAAGATCAGTAAGGTTCGGGATAAACTGTGCATAAAAATTTGCAGTACCAAGTAAGCTATGCATGAGCTTCATGGTTTTGGGGAATTTAAACTCTAATAAAGCTTCGATCTTACTGGGAAGAGGCTGCAAAGAGTTATTAGAAAGGATCAGTCCGAGACATCTAATCTTGTTATACCCAAGGAAGCATTTCTTTGGCTTGGCAGTGAGGCCAGGTGAGCGTAACCTACATAAAACTGATGTTAATGTTTGGATATGCTTACTCCACGTCGATGTCATTACGAAAATGTTATGAAAATAAACTGAAACATTTGGCATATTACCCAAGACCTTTCTCATCAGTCTCACGTAGGTAGCACAGGCAGTTACCAAACCGAAGGGCATAGTTCTATACTGCATCAGTCCTTGGTGTGAAGGAAAAGCGGTGTACTGCTTAGAAGAAGGATCTAACATTACTTTATGATATGCCTGTGCAATATCAATCTCTGAAAAGAAGAGTCCTAAAATTTGTGTAGATCGTTATCTATTAAGGGCATAGGCTCAGCATCCCACCGAGTTATAGCATTAAGGCCTCTGAAGTCAATAGCAAGTCTATATGAATTATCCTCCTTCTTAACCATGACTACTGGTGAGCAATATGCAGATACTGAAGGTTCAATGATCATTAGTTTTAATAATTTGTCTACCTCTCGGTCAAATACATCCCTAAGGTGAACTGGAACTGGGTATAATTTCCGTTTGATAGGATTGTCCGTCACTAAGTCAATCTTATGAACTACCATGGAGGTGACACCTGGAATATCAGCAAAAACGTCTGAGAAGTTACTCACACATTGAAGTAGTTCATGTTTCTTATGGTCATCCAAAGACTCATTAATATGAGTGGTCAAGAGTCACCAAGTCATGTAGTTCTTCATCGTAGTCTAAGTAAGAGGTGTCAATTACACACACCTTACATTCTTCAGTTGTCTTATCAAGTTCGTGTGGAAAAACTAAATCAAAGTTATTCAGACAGTTAACCGAATTTCTTTGGTAATATTTCTTAAGGATGTTGATACGATAAAGATAGGTTTCCCCTTGACTTCTATGAGGTAGTCAACTTTCCCACAAATTTTTAATACCTTATATGGACCTTTCCACGCTACTAATAATTTATTTGACTTGATAGGCAAAAGTACCAGAACTTCATCCCCTTCTTTAAAATTTCTCCTCTGACTTTTGGAATCAAAATAGGTTTTGTACTGGTCCATTGACAAGCTTAAGTTTTTCGAAACTATGTCAGATGTCTCCTCAAGTTTGGATCTAAGGTCAAGAAGAAACTGATAAGAAGACTGAACCTCAGCATTCACGTCCTCATTAGTCCACAAGTCATGAAGGATGGACAATGGACCTCTGGCCTGTCTACCATAGAGAAGTTCAAAAGGTGAAAACCCTAAAGAGTCACTGGGATTTTCCCTCATGGCAAACAAAGCACAGGGTAGGTAACGATGCCACTCCTTAGGTTTAAGGGAGCAAAGTTTCCGTAAAATGGATTTGAGAACCGAATACTGGCGCTCAATCCTCCCATTACAGCTGAGATGATAGGGAGTGGTGAAGAGAGGCTTCACTCCCAAAAGTTGATAGAGATGTTGTATAAAGTCAGATGAGAATTGTGTCCCATGGTCAGACAAAATTTCTCTAGGAATGCCCACTCTGGAGAAGATGGACAAAAGGGCTTCAGCCACCTCTGTAGTAGTTATGGTCTTTAAGGGTACGGCTTCAGGGAAACTCGAAGCATAATCAACTAATGTTAATACATATCTATGTCCCCAGATGAAAGTGGTGATAAACGGTACCGTAAAGATAGGCATTTTGACCATAGGTACTCGCCGGGTACCTCGGGAGGATGACAGTTGGCATACTTTACACGATCTACAATAGGTAGTGATATCTGAGGACATTTTGGGCCAAAATTAGGTTTCCCTAGTTTTATTTAAGGTTTTACGATCCGAGAAATGTCCGGCCACTGGCAGGTCATGAGGCATTTTAAGAACAGTCTCTGCATTGACTTGGAACAACTAAAATGGAATAGTCTATCTCATCTGAATTTAATTTGAATACTGACTTGTACAAGATACCTTTTATATATTCAAATTTATATGAAAAGTTTTTCTTTGGATAACTTGATTTTGTCTAGCGGCATTATGGCAATTCTGAAGAGAAGGGCAATTATGTTGTAAATTGACAAAGGAGTCCTTCGATATATCTAAAGGCTTAAAGTCAGGGAAAATCAAAGGATGGACAGTAGGAGAAGCCTGGGCTTTGGTCTGAGCCCTAGTCAAAACATTTATAGTATCAGAGGTGATATCCTCACTTTCATCTAACAAGTGAACCGGTGATTCTACTATCTCGCTTTCGAGAGTAGTATCACTGGTTTCTAACCCCACATGAATATCCCGAGACATTGCCTCATCTGAACTTTCGAGGGGCTTCTCTGACTCTACAGGAAGAGGAGCTGAAAAACTGATGTCCATCTTTGGTGATAAAAGGTCAACCTCAGAAGGAAGAATGGCACCTTTTACATTACCTATTAGTGCGTAGCAAGAAGTGATGGGAGCTAATATGGCTTCAGACCAACCTGTGAACCATTTAGACCTAATGTAACATCGGATGGTAGGAAAAGTGTCTGTACGGCCTAAGTAGTCTGGAAGTATAGCAGAGAAATGAGTTTCTTTAAGGTTAGGGAACAGCTTATCAGAAATGACTATGCATGTGCATCCAGTGTCTCGTTAAATGGTAGATACATTAAGTCCATTAACTGTTCCTGAACAGAAGGGTGCTTGGTCATTACAGTCTTTAAAACATCTTCCAACTTTTTGGACCTTCTTAGGACAATCTGGACGTTTATGTCCCTTAACACCACATAAATGGCAAACGGGAATAAAAGAAGTTACTTTGCTTTCTATTAGAGGCTTTGTTTTCTTTTGATCTGGTGAACCCTTGCCCTTAGGGTTCGATCCCTTTTGGTCTTTATAGGAATTGTGAGCCTCAGCATACAAGTCAGCGGCCTCAGCAACTTCATCAGCTTTAATCAGGTTACGTTCTCTAATGAATGTTCGTATCTGGTGAGGAAGAGCTGTCAGGAACTGGTCAGCAACCATGAAGTCTCTAAGAGATTCATAACTGTGATCAATTCCTGAACTCTCTATCCAAAAGTCGAACAAACGAAAGAGTGTTACTTGCAACTGCTGAAAGTTTTGGCCAGGCTGTAAGGTGGCATACCTGAAATCTTTCCTGTAAGAATTAGTGGTTTTTTGATATGCTTTAAGAATTGTCTTCTTCAGTAAGTTATTATTACATATGATGTCCTGCGACAAAGTTGCATAGATATTCAAAGCTGTACCAGAAAATAACATACCTAACCTGGTAGTCCAGGTGTCAGCAGGCCATTCACAGAGGGTAGCGGTATTTTCAAACCTGATAATGTATGAAGTAATGTCTTCACCCTCTGTGAAGGGAGGTAAATTAGGTGTTGGAATATGTGCACTAGCTGCATGATGTTCAATTACTCCTTCCTCTAATTGTTGTTGTGTAAAAGTTAACTTTTTATTCTCTAATTCAAGGCGATATTTCTCTACCTCGCGATCTTTTTCTCTTTCTCTTAACTCATGTTCTCTATCTTTTGCTCTTTCCTCAAGTTCTCATAGCCTAACTTGTTCCTCACATATTTTAGCTTGCTCCTCACGTACTCTAGCTCTCTCCTCACGATCAAGTCTATCACGCTCCATTTTCTCCTCTTTCTCTTTCTTGATTTTATCTTTCAATTCAATCTCTCTCCTTTTTATCCTCTCTCTTTCTAACTGCCTTTCTTGGTTCTCTCTTTCAATTCGATCCCTCTCCTTTTTCTCCTCTCTTTCGATTCTCTCTCTCTCTCTCTCCTTTTTCTCCTATCTTTCTCTTTCTAACTGTCTTTCTTCTCTCTCAACTCTTTCCTTCTCTATTCTTTCCTGGATCTTAGCACTAATGAAAGCTTCTAAATTTTTCCAAGTCATTCCTAACTTACTCCCAGTGCTCATCCAAAACAGGTATTCCTCCATACTTGCAAGAATAACTTAAACTACCAGGGGAAAATGAAACGGATATATCAAAGAAGACGGAGGGTTCAATTCCTGCTCCGCTTAAACTGTAAATAAATCGGAGGGTTCGATCCCTGCTTCGATTAAACAGTATGTGTGAATGAAAACGGAGGGTTCTATGCCGGCTCCGAGCAAACAGTAATTAGAATGGGGTTCCTTGGCCATCCAATCTTCTCACCAACAAATCAAGAGTGTCCTACGACAGTTCCCTTGATATAATAAAGAGCTCAATGAAATAACTTTTCACTGGAAAATCTCGGGTCCCTAGAGTCTATTCCTCCAAATCGTTTCAAGCTCAAGAATAAAGGCGACAGAATTAACTAGTATATCCTGCCTTGACTTGACTTACAATAAATTGAGACTATAACAATCACCAAATCTTTTAAATACCTGTACTGTAGTCCTACCATAGAGAATGATTACTCAGGGCTGGTGGTTACCGTCTGTGGTATGCGGCGTTGAAGTTCCAATGGTAGATTCGAGATGCAGTTGAATCTTGATTCAGTCGAGTTGATCCTGGCAAGGTCGCCACTTGTGAAGGCTTACTCAGCCCTGTAACAACTTCAGACAATATTACCAAGGCTGGCTCCTCCTCAGGAAAATTAATGAATAGAAAAAGAAATAATAATTCACAAAGATAAACACTTTATTATTTAGTAATGCAAAGATAAAACATTGAAAAAATGAATGTGTATCCTATTTGACAGAAAAATGAAAAATGAAATGGAAAAATGACATTTGAATTCAACGCTAATATGTACAGTTATACTGGGGTGTCTGGTTGAGGTTGACACCGTCTTGTAGAAATTGTAGCCGTTGCTGATGATGTGGAGGGGGGGGGTCACAGGTGTTGGTGACAACCCAACGACTAGTTCTTCACAGAGTCTATAGCCTTGAATAGTCAGTCCAGATGACAGGAACTCAGGTTCTTTACCACTGCAAAGATGAGGGGTAGTGTCCTGTACAATTAATCAGGTAGGTAGATTATGAATGACGTCTCATGGGCTGTTTCAGTCCGTCTCCTTCAACACTTCTCGTTGGTTGGCAGGTGACCTGATCTGTCATTCCAAGCTGGAAAGAGAGACAGGTTTACACACTGCTTAAGAAATCACTCTCCATGATAAGTGCAAGATGCTTTAAAAAGGTGGTGATTATCGAAAAGTCTTATGTGGAGCTTGAAACTGAAAGGACTAAGTTTATTATTGGTCAAAAGTGAAGCTTTCAACCAATATCCACCAGAATAGGAGCAGAGGGTTTTACTTACAGTTGTGCTGGGAGCTGTGAGTCGAGTGATTACTGTTTGGCCGGAGCCCCACACGTCACCTTTCTGGGTGGGGAAAAAAGGGGGGGGGGATAGTGGGAGCGAGACTGACCCTACCTTAACAAGCAGCTGGCAGTCAAACTATCGTTACCATATACTAGCTCGCAACTCCTATCTGTTGAACTTTTCCCTCACAACTGGATAATGCACTTTCTAATAGCTTTAAAAAAATCGGTTTTGGTGGTTTTTTTAAAGGAAGTTTGTGATTCGTTTTGTATTGTGTAAAATGTAATTTGTCACTTTATTTAAAAAAGTAATAATTAGAGAATTAATAATCTGATCGGCTTCTAAAGTAAATAGTTGTTTACTGAATCTGATGTGTAGATGTCAATTTGCCTATCTTATAGGCAGAATATATTAAACTGGATTTAAAAAGAAACACTGACTCATATTTATTTTTCTTTCGGGATGATACAAAATTTTAAATTGAAAGGAAGTGCATCATAAAAATAAATTGAAAAATATTTATAACTCCTTTTTTATTCAGTTTTCAAGTTCAACGCATTCAGTGAGCCGTTTGTTAACATATTTCTGTATGAGGTAATAACACAACCTGTCACATTGCAAGGTACAGTGTTCTTGCAACACTCTAACTTCACTCACCACTTTCACTCAGAAATATAGAAAACATAACGTGATCAGCTTCAAGTTTTCGACCATGGTGAATTACTGTGACAAATGGTTTGAAAACCAACAAGTTGAATATTGAACATTAAAATTGTATAAAATACCGATAGGTTGTTAGGTAAGACACATATGCAACGGTTAGGTATCTTTATTTTGAAACGTTTCGCCTACACAGTAGGCTTCTTCAGTCAAGTACAGAAAAGTTGATAGAAGCAGAAGAGACTTGAAGACGATGTAATCAGTCCATCACCCTTAAAGTTTTGAGGTGGTCAGTCCCTCAGTCTGGAGAAGAGCATTGTTCCATAGTCTGAAACAATATGTTTCAGACTTTGGAACAATGCTCTTCTCCAGACTGAGGGACTGACCACCTCAAAACTTTAAGGGTGATGGACTGATTACATCGTCTTCAAGTCTCTTCTGCTTCTATCAACTTTTCTGTACTTGACTGAAGAAGCCTACTGTGTAGGCGAAACGTTTCAAAATAAAGATACCTAACCGTTGCATATGTGTCTTACCTAACAAGTTGAATATTGAGACACTTATGTAACATATGGGAATCTTTATTAAGGAAACGTTTCGCCACACAATGGCTTCATCAGTCCATACAAAGGAGAATGGTGAAGAACAGGAGGAGTTTGAGGTAATCAGTCCCTCAGCCTTGAGTCGATGTAGTCAGTCCCTCAATCAACATCATGGGATCTTGATACAAGGAATTCTTCAATAAATGTCCAACCTTTGTAGGAAGACCTACTTCCACATTTTGATTAGTCAAGTGTGATACCTCATACGACTGTTTCACCTCTCCTGTCTATAGCAATTGTTCGCATCGCTATCGGGCCGTGCGGACACGCTGCGCAGTAGCTCCTGATTCAACTGACTTCTGCGCAGTTTTCACAGACCACTACAAGTCACAAGATGGCGGACCGACAAGGCAGGAGAGTTAACACGGTCTGTGTTGCATTCACACAAGGCTCCCTCAGTGTTTCTACAATGCATACATTGATGCCATGCATTATACGCGACGTCTACGGCATCCCCAATGAAGAATTATATGGCGTAGCTTTGAATGGGATGTCAAGGATATTTATAAGATTCGTGAATGCCGGCTTCTACAACAAGATTGTGGAAAATTTTCAAGAAAGGAGAATGGTAGTGAATTCGGCTGTGGAAGTGGGTCTACATGACGTGTCGACGTATGTAACCTGGGTCAAGGTGAGAAATGTGCCTTTCGAGGCGGAGGAGTACGATCTGAGGGATGTTTTCGGCAGATACGGAACGGTGCATGCAGCGACCAAGGGAGTGTGGAGAGAGGGCCCATACGAGGGGTTCCCGGAGGGCTCGTTCACCATCAAGATGACGCTCCGCCAGTCGATTCCCTCTTATGTACGTCTGGAGAAATATAGGACCCAGGTGTTTGTTCATTACGCGGGCCAAAGGAAGACTTGCAGAATATGCAACTCTTTTGAGCATATGGCTGCCCAGTGCCCCCGTCGACTGGTTGGCCACTCCCGGGACCAGTCACCTGTGGGCCTACGGGCTGAGGCTTTCGTGACTGAGCCTGGTACCTCAGCTGGGCAAGTTCCCAAGCTTTGTAGTGATGAGATGCAACAGGAGGACACGCAGTCTACGTTGTGTGCCACCCTGTCTGTGGATGCATCGACCGTGCCCACGCTTACAGTGGATCCTGTGGGGCCTGAGGTTTTGCCACAGGATAAGTTGCTGGAAGACGTGTTGCAGGACCTTCTAGATGGAACAGAACATCGGCCTGTTGTTTCGACGGCGTGTCGTGAGTTAACGACTGAGGAATCCCCTAACATGGAAATGCAGGTCAAAACCACGTTCGTACGGACGCATGAGGTGGTGGTGGAGGTTCACCAGGAGGCTTCGTCCAGCGAGGAGATGCATGTGGATGGCAGCTCCCTCAAACATGCGGCGGGAGCGTCGGATATGGACGATGTCTTGACACCAGGACAGCGCCCAGGGAGGAAATCGTGGGCGAAAGTGGCTGAGCTGCCTGTCACAGAAGGGATAGTTTCAAGGTCCCAGCATATGGGTAGAGTGTGGGGAGAGGGGGGTCTCGAGAAGCCGAATGACAAAGACGGGCAGTCTAATGTGCGAGTGGGAACAGGAAAGACCCAAAAACATAGAGGTAAACCACCTTTTTTGTAAATTCAAGTGTGTTACTATTAATGCCAATGGCTTAAGGACTAAAGTTAAAAAAGTGTGGATGGAGTGGTTTTTGCGTCGTTACGATGTGGATGCATGTTTTATGCAAGAACATAATTATAAATTTGGTAGAGAGTTACGGTTGAAAGGCTACCGAATGTATGTGAGTAATTCTTCAAAATTAAAGGGAGGGGTGGCTATAGCGGTGAAGGAGTCCAGCCCTTGGAGCATTTTGGAATGGGAGGAGGGGGGAGATGGAAGGGTGGTAAGGGTGGATGGGTACTGGGGTGGGGTTAGAGTTTGTTTTATCAGAGTTTATATGCCAGCGGACAGTAACTCTGAAGTTAAAATAGACTTTGTGAGGGAGGCTTTAACGTTTCACATCCGGGGTTTACCTTTAATTTCGGTCTTAGGTGGAGATTGGAATTGCATTATCCGCCATGGGGATGTTGAGCCAAGGGGGGCGGGGTGCGTTCTACCTGTCCTAAGAAATCTGCTGGGGGATGTAGGGGTTTGTGATGTAGTGAGGAGGGGTGGGTGGGGGGTGGAACATACGTTTGTGCGCAGAGGTTACGCGGCCCGACTGGATAGGATTTATGCAACACAAGAAATTCGAGTTGGGCGCGTGCAGACCCTTGATCTGGGGTTTTCCGATCACCGTACAGTGCTAGCGGACTTGGACTGGGATAGAATGATCAGGGTTTATTCAGGGTATTGGAAACTGAATGGGCGGCTCTTGGAGGGGGAAGGGAATGGGTCCGCTTTTCAGGATTGGTGGAAAAATATTTTGGAAACGCGGAGGGCAGGTGAATGTTTGTTGGAATGGTGGGAAACACGTGCCAAACCCGGAATAGCGCGTTATTATAAGAAGCGGGGAAAGGAGGAAGCAAGGTGGAGGTTTGGGCTACAAAACTATTTGGAGGGGCAGCTTAATGATTACTATGTGGAGGGTGGAAGTAGTAGGTATGACGACATTGAACATCTTCGTAGTCGACTTGCAGAAATTCACAATGAACGTTTTAATGCGGTTCGAGTCAGAGCAGGTATGGAAGAAGTGCTCTGGGGTGACAAACCTTCCGGTTGTGTCTTGCGCAAGTTCAGGGTCAGACAACAGGCGACGTCCCTCTTGCAATTGGAAGTATGCATGGGTTTGGGTGGTTACCTGCCGGGTCAAGTACTCCTCACCACGGACAGCATGAGTTTTTATGCTGATCTACGGTTTGGGGAAAAGCTACGGCAGGGAGTAGGGGGGGTCCAGGCGGGTGGCCTGGGGGGAGGGATTTCAGAAAAGTTGTAAGTGACAGGGATAGAACGGTACTAGAAGGTAGAATTCGAGTGGAGGAGGTAGAGGAGGCGATTTTTAGTGCGAGTAAAGGAAAGGCACCAGGTATAGATGGTACTTCGAATGATTTTTGTAGGGCGCATTGGAGAAGTATAAAGCATTGTTTGGTTGATATACTGAATTCCATGCTCACGGAGGGGAGGTTAGGTATGTCGCAAAGTATGGGGGTAGTTGTTTTGGTGCCCAAAAAGGGAGGGGGAGGGGTCTGAGTGTATATAGAGCAATATATCTTATGTGCTCGGACTATAAAATCTTTGCAAAAGTTTTAGGAAATAGAATGAGGAAGGTTATGGGGTCGGTTATTCACGAGGGGCAGCTAGGCATACCACGTAGGAGCATGAGGGACGGGCATGTACGTATTAGGGAATTTTTGGAGGAATGTCAAGGGGGGGGGGGGTCCTCGGGCTTGACTGGCAAAATACTTACGACTGTGTTGATAGAGATTTATTGAGGCTTATTTTATTGAACCAGGGTTTTGGAGAGGAGATTGTAACATGGGTTGATACCTTGTATGTCTCGGCTATGGTACGCGTACAGGTAAATGGTAAATTGGGGCAGCCGGTCCGTATGGAACGGGGTTTGAGGCAAGGGTGCCCCCTCTCCCAGCTGCTTTTTGCTTGTATGCAAAACCCCTTTTATGAGCTTGTAGATGGTGGTTTGAAGCATGGGACGTGGAGCAGTGACAATGCAGCGCGTGTGGTCGGGTACGTAGATGATACCACGATTTTGTTAAAAGGGGAGGAGGATTTGCGGATCGTGGGATGGATGGTTGAGTTTTTTGGGACAGAGTCTGGCATGTGCGTCAATAAAGCAAAATCGAAATTATTGGAGGTGGGTACATGGGTGGGGGGGGGAGTTGGGCGAAAGGTATGGGTGGTCAGTCGTGGTGCAACTTAGAATATGTGGTATCGTGTACATGGCAGATGAGAGGGAGGGCCGAAGGGTGAACTCAGAATTGGTGGTTAATAAGGCTTTAGATCGACTTCGGGGGCTAAGAGCTGGGGATGTATCTTTGCAGCAGAGGACAGTAGTGGTTAATACACTTGTTTATAGTAAAGTATGGGGTGTGGCTGAGGTGTACCCTTTAAGAGATGTGGATATTCAGGAACTGCAGAGAAGGGTCTTACGTTATGTTTGGGGTTTCGGGAGGGCTTGGTTCAGCCGAGAGGTTGTCATGACCCATGTTCGCCGTGGGGGTTTAGGTCTCCTGGCTTTGGGGCCACGGGTGAAGGCCCTCTATGTTAAGCAGCGGTTCCTCAGGGCGGGCGGTGAGAAGGGCATCTGGGTGGGTCGGGTAATGATGAACATGCATAAATGGTGGAGCGGCATGGGATTAATCGAGTGTGAGGACATGCTACGTTTGTTATTGGTATAAACCTTGGTAATAAATACCGACAAGTTGGTTTAGAAAGACACGTAAGTACACACTATAACATATTTATTAGAAAACGTTTCGGTCCTGGGACCTTGATCACTTCTAACATACAGAGGTAGAAAGACATTATATATATAGGCGGAGAGTGAGATGTGACGCACGTGACCTGAGGAATGTCATAAGAACATAAGAATGGAGGAACACTGTAGAAGGCCTACTGGCTCATGCGAGGCAGGTCTTTATCAAAACAACCTCTACCTATGATGAGGACGGGTAGACGATGAAATCATGTGACTCCTGTGTTGTTGGGTTGGTGTTGCTTAAGTATCATGTATGCCAATGTTTTTGAATTTTTTGTAGTTTCCAGTGTTGCGTTCTATAGTGTCGGTGACGGCGATTAGTGAGGCTTCTAGGCACCGTCGGCGTCTAAGGTCTGGTTCGGTGAGAACGAGTTGTGCCTCATTCCAGTTCATCAAATGCCCCGTGGAGTCTCTGTGGAGGACACAGGCGTACCTTACATCGTCTCTGTTAGAAGCATTTCGATGCTCATTCAGGCGGACTGCAAGATCTCTGCCTGTCTCGCCTACATATTTCTTGGGACAGAACCCACAGGGGATAGTGTAGACGCCTGCTGTAGAAGTTAGAGGTGTGGGGCTGCGTTTCGTAGTGAGGTCTTTGATAGATGATGTGTTTATGGTGGAAACGTTGATGTTACTCATAGCAAGTGCCCGGCGAGTATTCGTGGCAACATCGCCACATGGGAGTACTATGAACTGTTTAGGGGGCTGTTCCATGGGCGGTTTGTTGAGGATAGCTTGTGCCTTGAGTCTGCAATCTCGGATGAAGAAAGATGGGAACTGAAGACGTGTAAAGGCTTGTGTTATGTAAGTGCATTCTTCTTCTAGAAAACAAGGGCTGGAGATGGGAAGAGCTCTCAAGAAGCCAATGAGGACTCCTCTCTTAGTGCGGGTGTCTTGGTGTGAATAAAAGTGTATAAGATCGTCCTTGTTGGTAGGTTTTCTACACACTTTGAAGAGAAGTTTGTCACTGTCGGGAGATCTGCACAGTAGAACGTCGAGGTAAGGAAGTTTGCCATCATTTTCGAGTTCAAGTGTAAACTTTATTGATGGTTCAACTGCATTGATCTTGTTGAGAAGGGCCTGGATATTGAGACATCTCGGATAGAAAACCAATATATCATCAACGTATCTTAGCCAGGTAACGGTGTTGGGAATGAGGGTGCTGAATTTCTCTGTCTCCAGGTTTTCCATGAAGAGGTTGGCAAGCACAGCACTGAGCGGGCTGCCCATTGCCATCCCAAAGCATTGTTTGTAACAGTTGTCCTGATACTTGAAGTAGTTGAAATTAACACAAAGTTCCACTAGATTGATGAAATCATGAAGAGGTAAAGGGAGGTCGTGGTTTTCAGTGAGCCTCTGTCTCAGAATGTTGATTGCAGCATCAGTAGGAACGTTGGTAAAGAGGGCTGTGACATCGAAGGAAGCCATGCTTTTGTTTTTGACATTCAGGTTGGAAATTCGGGAGAGAAGGTCACCTGAGTGTTTGAGGTGGGCTTGACTGATGGTGCCCAGAAGCGCTGAAAGGTATTTGGCAAGGTGGCCGGCTAGTCTGTGTGGTGCACTCCCTATGCCCGAAGTGATAGGCCGTAGTGGGATGCCAGGTTTGTGTGTCTTAGGAAGGCCATACAGGCGTGCTGGTTTCGGTTGACCTGGTAAAAGTTTAAGTAGTTTTTTGCCTTGTTCTGATTTTCGTAAGATGCTACGAGCCTTTTGAAGGAAAGTCTGGGTACTTTGAAGTAGCACTGATTCCGATACAGGCTGTTACGTTTGTTATTAAAGTTGAGAAATGCGCAAAGGATTCGGGTGGGGCAAATGGTCAGCATATGTTGTCGTAGGGAAATTGTGCAGGGATTGTCTGTTTTTCCGCTGTATAATTGGGGGGAAATATGGGACCAATTCACGAACCAAGGGTTCGTGAATTGGTGTACAGGCTTGTCATGGGGATTTTAGCATCAAAATCGGTCTTAAATAGGACGGGTTTGGTAAGGGAGGCGGATTGCTTACGTTGCAGTCTCGAAGAAACAGCTTTTCATGCTGTCTACTTTTGTGATACCTTGGACAAAGTTCGTTCGTGGTTGGGGCGGGTTTTCGATTTTCTTAGTGGGAGAACTATCTCAACCTTATGGGCCTTAACATTAGACGTTAGCGGAGTATCAATTGAGGTACGAAGAGCAATAATGTACGTGGTGGCTGATTTTCTTTATATATCGTGGGGTATGCGGGAAACCGAGGGAACAGTTAGGATCAGGGCAATTGCGGCAGGTATCTACAGAACGTATTGCAGAAATAAACTCATATATGGTAGAAGTTGGGATAATAGTTTTCCTGCAAACTATCGAAGTCTTACTGTTCTAAGGTTGCTGCAACTGGGGGTGGGGTAAGGCAACGGGGGGCTGGACTCCCCCCCCGTGGTAGCACCAAATGGTGGGTTCGGGACTCCAGGGTAGAGGGCGGGTTTTGGGGAGTGACGTGTATGTATTATGAATGGTTCCGTGCGTCTGTGTGTGTATGGTTGTGGCGTTTTGTGGAACTGAGATCTTGGA